>NC_091221.1:17685712-17795712 GCF_040958095.1 Procambarus clarkii
TCCTCACGTGTGCCCCAAAGAATGAGGTGATTTGGTAAAATGCTATGCCCAAGATTACTATCCGAGTGCCGGCGGTGGGGTGGTTCAAATAGCCTCGGCTATCACCTCATTATGTCCGGTCGTGATGGTCAAGTGGATTAAGGCGTCTTGTACATACCAGTTGCGTGGCTCCTGGGAGTATGGGTTCGAGTCACTTCTGGGGTGTGAGTTTTCAGTTGCATATTGTCCTGGGGACCATTCAGGCTTGTTCGCATTTGTGTTCCTCACGTGTGCCCCAAAGAATGAGGTGATTTGGTAAAATGCTATGCCCAAGATTACTATCCGAGTGCCGGCGGTGGGGTGGTTCAAATAGCCTCGGCTATCACCTCATTATGTCCGGTCGTGATGGTCAAGTGGATTAAGGCGTCTTGTACATACCAGTTGCGTGGCTCCTGGGAGTATGGGTTCGAGTCACTTCTGGGGTGTGAGTTTTCAGTTGCATATTGTCCTGGGGACCATTCAGGCTTGTTCGCATTTGTGTTCCTCACGTGTGCCCCAAAGAATGAGGTGATTTGGTAAAATGCTATGCCCAAGATTACTATCCGAGTGCCGGCGGTGGGGTGGTTCAAATAGCCTCGGCTATCACCTCATTATGTCCGGTCGTGATGGTCAAGTGGATTAAGGCGTCTTGTACATACCAGTTGCGTGGCTCCTGGGAGTATGGGTTCGAGTCACTTCTGGGGTGTGAGTTTTCAGTTGCATATTGTCCTGGGGACCATTCAGGCTTGTTCGCATTTGTGTTCCTCACGTGTGCCCCAAAGAATGAGGTGATTTAGTAAAATGCTATGCCCAAGATTACTATCCGAGTGCCGGCGGTGGGGTGGTTCAAATAGCCTCGGCTATCACCTCATTATGTCCGGTCGTGATGGTCAAGTGGATTAAGGCGTCTTGTACATACCAGTTGCGTGGCTCCTGGGAGTATGGGTTCGAGTCACTTCTGGGGTGTGAGTTTTCAGTTGCATATTGTCCTGGGGACCATTCAGGCTTGTTCGCATTTGTGTTCCTCACGTGTGCCCCAAAGAATGAGGTGATTTGGTAAAATGCTATGCCCAAGATTACTATCCGAGTGCCGGCGGTGGGGTGGTTCAAATAGCCTCGGCTATCACCTCATTATGTCCGGTCGTGATGGTCAAGTGGATTAAGGCGTCTTGTACATACCAGTTGCGTGGCTCCTGGGAGTATGGGTTCGAGTCACTTCTGGGGTGTGAGTTTTCAGTTGCATATTGTCCTGGGGACCATTCAGGCTTGTTCGCATTTGTGTTCCTCACGTGTGCCCCAAAGAATGAGGTGATTTGGTAAAATGCTATGCCCAAGATTACTATCCGAGTGCCGGCGGTGGGGTGGTTCAAATAGCCTCGGCTATCACCTCATTATGTCCGGTCGTGATGGTCAAGTGGATTAAGGCGTCTTGTACATACCAGTTGCGTGGCTCCTGGGAGTATGGGTTCGAGTCACTTCTGGGGTGTGAGTTTTCAGTTGCATATTGTCCTGGGGACCATTCAGGCTTGTTCGCATTTGTGTTCCTCACGTGTGCCCCAAAGAATGAGGTGATTTGGTAAAATGCTATGCCCAAGATTACTATCCGAGTGCCGGCGGTGGGGTGGTTCAAATAGCCTCGGCTATCACCTCATTATGTCCGGTCGTGATGGTCAAGTGGATTAAGGCGTCTTGTACATACCAGTTGCGTGGCTCCTGGGAGTATGGGTTCGAGTCACTTCTGGGGTGTGAGTTTTCAGTTGCATATTGTCCTGGGGACCATTCAGGCTTGTTCGCATTTGTGTTCCTCACGTGTGCCCCAAAGAATGAGGTGATTTGGTAAAATGCTATGCCCAAGATTACTATCCGAGTGCCGGCGGTGGGGTGGTTCAAATAGCCTCGGCTATCACCTCATTATGTCCGGTCGTGATGGTCAAGTGGATTAAGGCGTCTTGTACATACCAGTTGCGTGGCTCCTGGGAGTATGGGTTCGAGTCACTTCTGGGGTGTGGGTTTTCAGTTATATATATATATATATATATATATATATATATATATATATATATATATATATATATATATATATATATATATATATATATATATATATATATATATATATATATATATATATATATATATATATATATATATATATATATATATATATATATATATATATATGTCGTACCTAGTAGCCAGAACTCACTTTTCAGCCTACTATTCAAGGCCCGATTTGCCTAATAAGCCTAGTTTTCCTGAATTAATGTATGTACTATAATTTTTTTCTTATGAAATGATAAAGCAACCCTTTTCTCTATGTATGAGGTCAATTTTTTTTTATTGGAGTTAAAATTAACGTAGATATATGACCGAACCTAACCAACCCTACCTAACCTAACCTAACCTATATTTATAGGTAAGGTTAGGTTAGGTAGCCAAAAAAAGCTAGGTTAGGTTAGGTTAGGTAGGTTAGGTAGACGAAAAAACATTAATTCATGAAAACTTGGCTTATTAGGCAAATCGGGCCTTGAATAGTAGGCTGAGAAGTGCGTTCTGGCTATTAGGTACGACATATATATATATATATATATATATATATATATATATATATATATATATATATATATATATATATATATATATATATATATATATATATATATATTGGTGTATACTGGCAGCAGGTTTTCTTTCAAACATGTTTCATTGAATATGACCGCATATTCTGTATTTATTATTTTCTGGTTTAGGGCTTCTATCCCTCTAACTATTTTCTTAGCATCAGGGCTTAATTGAAATAGGAGTTCTCCAAAACTCATTTTCGTACTTTTAAGGTGAAGAAAAGAAGTGATTTACTATAGAGTGTATTACACTTATTTGTATAATTTGCACGACGTTTCGAACCTCCATGGTTCATTCTCAAGTGAACAGATCTTACAATACTAGTTGATTTTATACCCGCATTAGGTCAGGTGATAATACAATGAAGGTGAAAACATGGGGGGGATACATAAGGGATAAACATAGGGGCTGCAGAAGGCTTATTGGCCCATACGAGGCATCTCCTATCTAAACACAAAGATTAATCCAGTGTAATTGGCCTGTTATGTTGGACATTGTCTTCTGTGTTGGCATCGATATGTTCTTGTCTTGTCCTTACTCTCATGGTGGGTAGAGTAAATAGTTCCGTGATTTGGGTGTTCATGGTAGGTCGCTCTATTCTTATGTGAATTGCCTCAAGAATTTGTAATCTTCTTGAATCTTGGGTTTTGTCTATTATGCAAGTATTCTTGTTCAACATTTCTCTTGTTAGAGTAATGTCATGGGCTTGTCTCATGTGATTCCTAGGGGCACCAGATTGAAGATGGCATGTCAAACGCCTCGTCAGCTTGGTCGACGTCATACCTATGTATTTACATTGAAGGTTACATCCTTCGTGGGGGCAAGTGTACATGTATACAACGCTTGACTGCTGTAGAGGGTTCTCCGTCGGCTTCGGGCTGTTTTTGATAAGGAGTTCGGAAGTCTTCTTGGTTTTGTAGAATATTATCAGGTTTATGTTTTGGTTAGGAGTAGTGCTTTTTACTCCTTTACGGATTATTTCTTTCATTATTCTTTCCTCTTTTATATGTTCACTGTGCATGGTTGATTTGTAATATAATTTTATTGGGGGTGTTGTGGTTTCTGTTCTAGGTTCTGAATTATACCAACGGTCCAAGTGTCTTCTTATAGCAGCGTTTATTTCCGCGTTGCTATATCCGTTGTTCACCAATACCTGAGTTACTCTTTCAAACTCTCTACTCACGTTGCTCCATTCAGAGCAGTGGGTAAGCTCTCGACGAATATAAGCATTGAGAACACTGGCTTTGTATCTTTGGGGGCACTCACTTCTACCGTTCAGGCATAATCCTATGTTGGTGGGCTTGGTATATACGTTGGTGCTTAAAGAGGTTCCTGTTTTTGTTATTAGTACATCCAAGAATGGCAGACTGTTATTTTCACTATTTTCATGTGTAAATCGGAGTACTGACTCTCTCTCAAGGTGTCTTTTTAGGTCAATTAGTTCATCTGAGTCTTTTACTATTACGAATATGTCATCTACATAACGGCAGTATACAGTTGGTTTTTGTCTGCTACTGAAGACCCTATCTTCGATGGTTCCCATATAAAAATTAGCAAATAAAACTCCTAAGGGGGAGCCCATTGCTACTCCGTCTATTTGTAAATACATGTCTCCTTGTGGACTGATGAAAGGGGCTTCCTTTGTACATGCTTCGAGAAGACTTTTCAAGTGTGGCTCAGGTATGTCTAATTTGGGGGTGCTCTCGTCTCTGTATACTCTGTCCAGTATCATTCCTATGGTTGTGTCGACTGGGACGTTGGTAAAAAGGGATTCAACGTCCAGGGAAGCGATGATTCCATCGGGCTGGGTAGATTTGATCAATTCTAGGAAATCTGCTGATGATTGTAGACTAAACTTACTTGGAGTGTATGGAGTTAGGAGTTCATTGAGTTTCTTTGCCAGGTGATAAGTTGGGGTTGGTATTTGGCTGATTATAGGGCGTAGTGGGTTACCTGGTTTATGCGTCTTAACATTGCCGTAGGCATATCCTAAGCCATAGTCGCCTTGAAGTTTATTGAAATGCACACTACCTTTCTTTGCGTTGATTGTTGTAATTGTTTTGTTTACTTTCCGCTTAAGGTCTTCTACGGGGTTCCTCGTGATTCGTTGAAATTTGGAGTCGTCACTTAGGATGTCGCTAATTTTGTTCATGTATTCATGGGTAGGAATCAATACATATGCTGCTGTTTTGTCGGCTTTTCTTATTGTTACGTCTTTCAGATTTTTTAGTTGTTTCGCTGCTTCTTGGAGTCGTGGGGTTAAGATTGTAGATGAATATGTTCCTCGTTTTTTCCCAGCTTCTGCAAGTAGTTCAGCTTGAAGTGTGTCAGTGGTGATGACTTTTTTGTTATCTTCTAGCTTATGGATATCGTCCAGAAGCATTTCGATTTCCAGGCGTTTTTGATGCATCTTTCGTTTAGATAAGAATTGACAATTTAGACCAAGATTTAAGAGGTCTCGTTGGTCCTGGGTAAGATCATAAGAAGTCAGGTTAAAGTAGCCATCTTTAGGACGAGGGATTTTTAGCTGTCCACCGTTTAGGGATGTTAACTTACGGAGTGTCTTTGTTTCTACAAGAGTTTTATGTTGTTGTTTCAGGTTAAATAGTTCACTGTTGATGGTTTGCTTGAGTTGGATAGGGATGTCGTACTGGGTCCATTTGTTTAACAGATGCTCAGCCTGCTCTGTAAAGGTTTGGAGGGCTTCCTTCTTCTTGTTTAGTTGATGCCGAATGAGCTCTTGCCTATACCTATAGGTAAACTCTGTATTGCGGACTGCTGGGTCATGTGGGTTTATATTGGTGTATACTGGCAGCAGGTTTTCTTTCAAACATGTTTCATTGAATATGACCGCATATTCTGTATTTATTATTTTCTGGTTTAGGGCTTCTATCCCTCTAACTATTTTCTTAGCATCAGGGCTTAATTGAAATAGGAGTTCTCCAAAACTCATTTTCGTACTTTTAAGGTGAAGAAAAGAAGAGATTTACTATAGAGTGTATTACACTTATTTGTATAATTTGCACGACGTTTCGAACCTCCATGGTTCATTCTCAAGTGAACAGATCTTACAATACTAGTAAACCCTCCAAACCTTTACAGAGCAGGCTGAGCATCTGTTAAACAAATGGACCCAGTACGACATCCCTATCCAACTCAAGCAAACCATCAACAGTGAACTATTTAACCTGAAACAACAACATAAAACTCTTGTAGAAACAAAGACACTCCGTAAGTTAACATCCCTAAACGGTGGACAGCTAAAAATCCCTCGTCCTAAAGATGGCTACTTTAACCTGACTTTTTATGATCTTACCCAGGACCAACGAGACCTCTTAAATCTTGGTCTAAATTGTCAATTCTTATCTAAACCAAAGATGCATCAAAAACGCCTGGAAATCGAAATGCTTCTGGACGATATCCATAAGCTAGAAGACAACAAAAAAGTCATCACCACTGACACACTTCAAGCTGAACTACTTGCAGAAGCTGGGAAAAAACGAGGAACATATTCATCTACAATCTTAACCCCACGACTCAAAGAAGCAGCGAAACATCTAAAAAATCTGAAAGACGTAACAATAAGAAAAGCCGACAAAACAGCAGCATATGTATTGATTCCTACCCATGAATACATGAACAAAATTAGCGACATCCTAAGTGACGACTCCAAATTTCAACGAATCACGAGGAACCCCGTAGAAGACCTTAAGCGGAAAGTAAACAAAACAATTACAGCAATCAACGCAAAGAAAGGTAGTATGCATTTCAATAAACTTCAAGGCGACTATGGCTTAGGATATGCCTACGGCAATGTTAAGACGCATAAACCAGGTAACCCACTACGCCCTATAATCAGCCAAATACCAACCCCAACTTATCACCTGGCAAAGAAACTCAATGAACTCCTAACTCCATACACTCCAAGTAAGTTTAGTCTACAATCATCAGCAGATTTCCTAGAATTGATCAAATCTACCCAGCCCGATGGAATCATCGCTTCCCTGGACGTTGAATCCCTTTTTACCAACGTCCCAGTCGACACAACCATAGGAATGATACTGGACAGAGTATACAGAGACGAGAGCACCCCCAAATTAGACATACCTGAGCCACACTTGAAAAGTCTTCTCGAAGCATGTACAAAGGAAGCCCCTTTCATCAGTCCACAAGGAGACATGTATTTACAAATAGACGGAGTAGCAATGGGCTCCCCCTTAGGAGTTTTATTTGCTAATTTTTATATGGGAACCATCGAAGATAGGGTCTTCAGTAGCAGACAAAAACCAACTGTATACTGCCGTTATGTAGATGACATATTCGTAATAGTAAAAGACTCAGATGAACTAATTGACCTAAAAAGACACCTTGAGAGAGAGTCAGTACTCCGATTTACACATGAAAATAGTGAAAATAACAGTCTGCCATTCTTGGATGTACTAATAACAAAAACAGGAACCTCTTTAAGCACCAACGTATATACCAAGCCCACCAACATAGGATTATGCCTGAACGGTAGAAGTGAGTGCCCCCAAAGATACAAAGCCAGTGTTCTCAATGCTTATATTCGTCGAGAGCTTACCCACTGCTCTGAATGGAGCAACGTGAGTAGAGAGTTTGAAAGAGTAACTCAGGTATTGGTGAACAACGGATATAGCAACGCGGAAATAAACGCTGCTATAAGAAGACACTTGGACCGTTGGTATAATTCAGAACCTAGAACAGAAACCACAACACCCCCAATAAAATTATATTACAAATCAACCATGCACAGTGAACATATAAAAGAGGAAAGAATAATGAAAGAAATAATCCGTAAAGGAGTAAAAAGCACTACTCCTAACCAAAACATAAACCTGATAATATTCTACAAAACCAAGAAGACTTCCGAACTCCTTATCAAAAACAGCCCGAAGCCGACGGAGAACCCTCTACAGCAGTCAAGCGTTGTATACATGTACACTTGCCCCCACGAAGGATGTAACCTTCAATGTAAATACATAGGTATGACGTCGACCAAGCTGACGAGGCGTTTGACATGCCATCTTCAATCTGGTGCCCCTAGGAATCACATGAGACAAGCCCATGACATTACTCTAACAAGAGAAATGTTGAACAAGAATACTTGCATAATAGACAAAACCCAAGATTCAAGAAGATTACAAATTCTTGAGGCAATTCACATAAGAATAGAGCGACCTACCATGAACACCCAAATCACGGAACTATTTACTCTACCCACCATGAGAGTAAGGACAAGACAAGAACATATCGATGCCAACACAGAAGACAATGTCCAACATAACAGGCCAATTACACTGGATTAATCTTTGTGTTTAGATAGGAGATGCCTCGTATGGGCCAATAAGCCTTCTGCAGCCCCTATGTTTATCCCTTATGTATCCCCCCATGTTTTCACCTTCATTGTATTATCACCTGACCTAATGCGGGTATAAAATCAACTAGTATTGTAAGATCTGTTCACTTGAGAATGAACCATGGAGGTTCGAAACGTCGTGCAAATTATACAAATAAGTGTAATACACTCTATAGTAAATCACTTCTTTTCTTCACCTTAAAAGTACGAAAATGAGTTTTGGAGAACTCCTATTTCAATTAAGCCCTGATGCTAAGAAAATAGTTAGAGGGATAGAAGCCCTTAACCAGAAAATAATAAATACAGAATATGCGGTCATATTCATATTCAATATATATATATATATATATATATATATATATATATATATATATATATATATATATATATATATATATATATATATATATATATATATATATATATATATATATATATATATATATATATATATATATATATATATATATATATATATATATATATATATATATATATATATATATATATATATATATATATATATAAACACGAATTTTCTCAATCTTTCGTACATTACGCTTCACTGTTGGAGGTTAATCAAAAATCACTTCTCAAAAATTCATTTTTATTTCTAGTCTGACGTGACACGGGCGCGTTTCGTAAAACTTATTTACATTTTCAAAGACTTCACAAATACACAACTGATTAGAACTTACGTATCTCTGATTTTATATCTACATTTGAGTGAGGTGGGAGGGGTGATGTGGCATTAACACAAGACAGAACAAGAGGGGATATTAATAGGGTATTAAAAGTATCAACACAAGACAGAACAGAAACAATGGGTATTGAATAGAAGTGTTTGTAGAAAGCCTATTGGTCCATATTTCCTGATGCTTCTATATTGGAGCGGAGTCCTGAGGTGGGTAGAATATAGTTGTGCAATAATTGGCTGTTGATTGCTGGTGTTGACTTCTTGATGTGTAGTGCCTCGCAAACGTCAAGCCGCCTGCTATCGCTGTATCTATCGATGATTTCTGTGTTGTTTACTAGGATTTCTCTGGCGATGGTTTGGTTATGGGAAGAGATTATATGTTCCTTAATGGAGCCCTGTTGCTTATGCATCGTTAAACGCCTAGAAAGAGATGTTGTTGTCTTGCCTATATACTGGGTTTTTTGGAGCTTACAGTCCCCAAGTGGGCATTTGAAGGCATAGACGACGTTAGTCTCTTTTAAAGCGTTCTGTTTTGTGTCTGGAGAGTTTCTCATGAGTAGGCTGGCCGTTTTTCTGGTTTTATAGTAAATCGTCAGTTGTATCCTCTGATTTTTGTCTGTAGGGATAACGTTTCTATTAACAATATCTTTCAGGACCCTTTCCTCCGTTTTATGAGCTGTGGAAAAGAAGTTCCTGTAAAATAGTCTAATAGGGGGTATAGGTGTTGTGTTAGTTGTCTCTTCAGAGGTTGCATGGCTTTTCACTTTCCTTCTTATGATGTCTTCGATGAAACCATTGGAGAAGCCGTTATTGACTAGGACCTGCCTTACCCTACAGAGTTCTTCGTCGACTTGCTTCCATTCTGAGCTGTGGCTGAGAGCACGGTCGACGTATGCGTTAACAACACTCCTCTTGTACCTGTCAGGGCAGTCGCTGTTGGCATTTAGGCACATTCCTATGTTTGTTTCCTTAGTGTAGACTGCAGTGTGTGTGTGTATATATATGTACTCATATATATATATATGGCACAACTCTCCTAAACACGAGAGTGAAGTATACAACTTTAGAACACTTTCCCACCAGGAGACTCGAACCCTAGCCAGCACAGAAGCCTTCCAGCAACTGGCATAACAGGTACGCCTTAACCCGCTCCACCACCTGCTCAGACCCTTAAAAGAGATGGTAATTTCGGAGTATTTATACACTCCAAAGATATACCACCTCCCAAGAGCACTAGAGCAAGTGAGGGGTCATTTGTACGTTTTTTCATCCAGTCCCTGTTAATATGGGAGAACATAGACACAGTGTTCTCCCATATTAACAGACTAATATGGACTGCCTGAGGACTAATTTATCGGTATATCTAATGATGTTTTGTAACTAGCTCATCAAGATTGTAACTTGCTTAGCTAAATGAATTGTAGGGTTCAGTCCCTGAGCCCATTATGTGACTCTGTAACCCTCTGTAACTAATATATATATATATATATATATATTTATATATAATGAAGGTGAAAACATGGGGGGATACATAAGGGATAAATGTGAGGTGAAACATAGAGGCTGCAGAAGGCTTATTGGCCCATACGAGGCATCTCCTATCTAAACAAAGATTAATCCAGTGTAATTGGCCTGTTATGTTGGACATTGTCTTCTGTGTTGGCATCGATATGTTCTTGTCTTGTCCTTTCTCTCATGGTGGGTAGAGTAAATAGTTCCGTGATTTGGGTGTTCATGGTAGGTCATCTCTATTCTTATATATATATATATATATATATATATATATATATATATATATATATATATATATATATATATATATATATATATATATATATATATATATATATATATATATATATATATAAACTTGTTATATGGCAAATAAATAATTATTATTTCATTCTTGGGGTCATGTATGCTGGTGTGTGTTTCATTGAATATGATCGCATATTCTGTATTTATTATTTTCTGGTTTAGGGCTTCTATCCCTCTAACTATTTTCTTAGCATCAGGGCTTAATTGAAATAGGAGTTCTCCAAAACTCAGTTTCGTACTTTTAAGGTGAAGAAAAGAAGTGATTTACTATAGAGTGTATTACACTTATTTATATAATTTGCACAACGTTTCGAACATAAGAACAAAGGCAACTGCAGAAGGCCTGTTGGCCCATACGAGGCAGCTCCTATTCTATAACCACCCAATCCCACTCATATACTTGTCCAACCCGTGCTTGAAACAATCGAGGGACCCCACCTCCACAATGTTACGCGGCAATTGGTTCCACAAATCAACAACCCTGTTACTGAACCAGTATTTACCCAAGTCTTTCCTAAATCTAAACTTATCCAATTTATACCCATTGTTTCGTGTTCTGTCCTGTGTTGATACTTTTAATACCCTATTAATATCCCCCCGGTTATGTCCATTCATCCACTTGTAAACCTCTATCATGTCACCCCTAACTCTTCGCCTTTCCAGTGAATGCAACTTAAGCTTTGTTAATCTTTCTTCATATGAAAGATTTCTAATTTGGGGAATTAACTTCATCCTACGCTGGACACGTTCAAGTGAATTTATATCCATTCTATAATATGGCGACCAAAACTGAACTGCATAATCTAAATGGGGCCTAACTAGAGCAAGATATAGCTTGAGAACCACACCAGGTGTCTTGTTACTAACGCTGCGATTAATAAATCCAAGTGTCCGATTTGCCTTATTACGAACATTTATGCATTGATCCTTTTGTTTTAAATTCTTACTAATCATAACTCCCAGATCCCTTTCGCAATCCGACTTCGCAATCACAACACCATCTAGCTCGTATCTTGTAACTCTATCATCATTACCTAACCTCAGAACTTTACATTTATCAGCATTAAACTGCATCTGCCAATCCTTTGACCATTTCAAAACCCTATCTAGATCAACTTGAAGTGATAGTGAGTCCTCCTCCGAATTAATTTCCCTACCGATTTTCGTATCATCGGCAAATTTGCAAATGTTGCTACTCAAACCTGAATCTAAATCATTTATATATATTATAAACAACAGAGGTCCCAGGACAGAGCCTTGAGGCACTCCACTTACAACATTTTCCCACTCTGACTTGATTCCATTTATACTAACTCTCTGTTTCCTTTGGTATAGCCATGCCCTAATCCAGCTTAATATAGCACCCCCAATACCATGAGACTCTATCTTTTTAATCAGTCTTTCATGTGGCACTGTATCAAAAGCTTTGCTAAAGTCAAGGTATACAACATCGCAATCCTTACCACTATCAACTGCCTCAACAATGCTAGAATAAAAAGATAACAAATTTGTTAAACATGAACGGCCATTTATAAAACCATGTTGCGACTCAATTATTAATTTATGTTTTTCAAGATGAAGACGAATTTTATTTGCTATTATAGATTCGAGTAACTTTCCCACAATAGACGTTAGGCTAATTGGTCGATAGTTAGACGCAAGTGATCTATCTCCTTTCTTAAAAACTGGTATCACATTAGCAACTTTTAACCTCCATGGTTCATTCTCAAGTGAACAGATCTTACAATACTAGTTGATTTTATACCTGCACTGGGTCAGGTGATAATACAATAAAGGTGAAAACATGGGGGGATACCTAAGGGATAAATGTGAGGTGAAACAGAGGTAACTGCAGAAGGCTTATTGGCCCATACGAGGCAGCTCCTATCTAAACACAAAGATTAATCCAGTGTAATTGGCCTATTATGTTGGACATTGTCTTCTGTGTTGGCATCGATATGTTCTTGTCTTGTCCTTACTCTCATGGTGGGTAGAGTAAATAGTTCCGTGATTTGGGTGTTCATGGTAGGTCGCTCTATTCTTATGTGAATTGCCTCAAGAATTTGTAATCTTCTTGCATCTTGGGTTTTGTCTATTATGCAGGTATTCTTGTTCAACATTTCTCTTGTTAGAATAATGTCATGGGCTTGTCTCATGTGATTCCTAGGGGCACCGGATTGAAGATGGCATGTCAAACGCCTCGTCAGCTTGGTCGACGTCATACCTATGTACTTACATTGAAGGTTACATCCTTCGTGGGGACAAGGGTACATGTATACAACGCTTACATTGGGATCAAACTCAACCCCTCAAAGTCAAAGGCCATGCCCATAAAAATAGCGAAGCCCAACATCCAACTCACAGTACAGGGTCAACCAATAGAATGGGTCGACACCTATCAGTATCTAAGAATCATCCTGGACACACACATGAATTTTAATGCTGAGGTCACTTACTTGAGAGAGCGAACTGCGGCCTGGACGGCAATCCTCAGGTCGCTAACCTCCCTTTCTGGAAGAGCCAATCTGCAAGTCCTTCGCACATACTATGTACAGGCAGTCAGATCAGTGATCGATTATACCGCACCTGCACTCACAAATCTATCACACTTTTTATGTTGCCTTTTGCTTCATTGAATTTATTCACATAATATGCAAGTTTTGCCTTTCTTATGATACTGGTAAGCATTGATGAGTACCTTTTAGCTACTTCCTTTGAAACTAGGCCAATCCTAACTTTCTTTTCTTATTCATGTTTCTTGTTGATTGAGTTGAGAATGCCACTTGTGAGCCATGGATTGTTTAATCTTTTGTCAGTTACTTGCTTGGTAAGAAGGGGACAATGAAGGTTGTAGAGGCTTAGAGTTTTGGAGAGGAAGAGGTTAGCTAATGAATTTATATCATTTATATCACTAGTATCATCAACCCAAACTGAGCTGTATGCCATACAACAGGCATTCGCATATGTGATTGCACAAAACACTCAAAATGCAATCATACACACAGACTCAAAAGCTGTACTTCAAATACTAGGACAAAAACAGTGGAAAGATAATGTGGAAATAATTACCACCATTTTGTATCTTGGAGCAGTCGCTAAAGACAAAGGACTCAACATAACTTTAAACTGGATCCCATCCCATATTGGAATCCCATTAAATGAAAAAGCTGATGAAATTGCTAAATTGGCAACTCGTCATCCAGTGATACATAAAACAATTCAACCCAGCCTAGAGAACATAAAAAACATCATCACCAAAAACTCTCACATCTCAACAAAGCCTACCTGCACCAGAGAATAGCTGAAGGTTCGCCATCTGCAACATGGTATCTTCAGGCAACCAAATTAGAAAGGTTAAATATCCCAAAAGGAATCCACAGGGAAATAGTAGTTAGGCTATATAGACTACGTCTAGGTTACAGATGCAACTGGGAGATTGGTGAACCCCGACAGAGAGAGTGTATCTTCTGTCAAACTGTCACAGAAAAGCCATTACTTCACTATCTTCTGGAATGTGAAGCAACCAATGACCTTAGAAGAGCTTTAAGAGTTCCTGAATCATGCAGTGGCCACCCTGAAGCCATCAACACAGCCGCTCTCCTGGTCAACAAAGGTGTCCAGCAGCTGGACACCCCTCATAAAGACTGTGAAGCAGTATCCCCAGAATTCTTGAAGCAATTCACATAAGAATAGAACAACCTACCATGAACACCCAAATCACGGAACTATTTACTCTACCCACCATGAGTGTAAGCACAAGACCAGAACATAACTTTCTCTCTTCTCCCTTTTTCTGTTCATTGTCTGCTCCTACGCTCCCTTGCTATCCTCTTCTTATTCTTATTACTATCTCCTTCTCATTCTGTGGTTATAATAGGAGCTGCCTCGTATGGGCCAATAGGCCCTCTGCAGTTCTCATTATTACTACTATCCCCTCTACTACACCTTACTTTGTTGTCAAGAGCATATAAGCAGCAGAATAGCAAATATTAACTAATCTACTTTCAAGTGTGGTCTAGAACATACTTGCGAGATACTGTACCGACTCTCAGTGCGCTCAACTCACACCATTGTTCAGCAAGGTTTCACCTACATACGTCTGTATGCTCGACTAAATATGCCACATATAATCAGGATTCCTCCCTTATGTTGACCAATCCACACACTAGAAAATGAAGGAATGACGACGTTCATTCGTCCTCCAGCACGGCGAATGGTTGGAAGTCCTGATGATATCTGTAGGCAGTCTTTTCAAAGTCTTCTTACGACCCCTGTCCTTTATGACACTTCAGGACGAATTTTTACTGCTGCTATTTCTATTGAAAGCTTTCTATTCTGCGTATTTCAGCCTCAAATACCCGTTGCCTCCATCTCCCCATTTCTCTCTCTTTCCTTCCCTCTCAAGCAATCATGAAATGTGACACCCAAACCTTGCCCGAAACGCTGTGCACATTAATGGGTTTAGGTATTGTATGCACTAGCTCTATCTATAAATCCAACATTATGTTTGTAACTCATCTATGTATGTACATTTACCTGAATAAACATTTTGACTTGATTTTTTACCATCCCAAACAATAAAGCCCAGTACTTGTCCTCCATACCTACTCAACTTTTAAATCACACATCAATACACAACACTCACTTGAGTGTTTAAGGTATTTTATATTGAGAGTATGCATGCCTTTGTATTATGAAATCATATTGATGTGATGTATCATTGAGAATTGGATTTAATCAGAGGATTCAGTGGTATCCCATGTGGCATAAATTTTCACAAAGTAGTTGCATGGTGGTCTACAGTGCTAGCTTGAGAGTACCAAGTGAGGGGTTCGAATCCTCCTCTTGGCTACCACTTTTTTTTCAAGTGATAGTTTCAGAGGGTTTAGAAAAACACAGCATGAGGAAAATATTTTAATATAATCCAGTTTTATTGTATTAAAAGACAAAAGTATATGCATATAAAATATTAGTTTAGTTTATTTATTATGCACAACATACCCATCCTGTGAGTGGCAGTGGAAATTTTTAGAGGCACATAATGGGCTTATAAATGAACAACAAAATTCATGTAGTTATAAGAATCTCTGTAACTAAGCAACATAATTTGTGTGGTCAATTCATGTAACCAAGCAACAGGACAAAAGTAAGTAAGTAAAAATTTAAAAATTTAAAAGCCTATCTTGTATCTATTTGTTAAACACAGAAATCACAATAGCGTGATGCCTTAAATCTACGATTGAGGTCAGTTGAACTCCCGGTTGGAATTCTTTTGCCATGTCGTAACACAGTCCATTAAGGCTCGTGTGGGATCCTCTCGGACATAGGTTCGAACCCTCATCATGGCCCTTGTGGATTTGTTCATTTGTATCTATTCATTTTGTAAATACATGTCTTCATCTTCATCACTTTCTAAGAGCTCCAAGAAAGGCTCATAGACCTCATTTGGCTGGTAGGAACTAAATAAATGTTTGGCTTCAGTAAGCTTGTCAGCACATTGCTTTTGACCCTGCTTGAGAAGAGCCAATAATCCACGTTTCTCTTCTGACAGAATTGGGTTTTCAATGGTGTACGTGTTAGAATCCTGGAATATAATATTTAAAACATCTTAAGAGTCAAATATATACTGTACCTATTTAGCTTTACATAATGCAAATATATAAAAGTATAGATTAAGTAAAACAAAAGGATACAAATAATAATAAAAGCCATATTCTCCACAGTACCACTCTTGAAAATGGAAGTGTTTCATTGTTTAAATGTGAAAGGTGATGGCAATATTACTCTGCCTAATTGAACACATTTAAGTGAGTTGAGTGTTTTGAAGATCTAAATTGCAAAAAGTATTTTGAATTTCTTACCTTGCAGAGACATGAAGGGAAAGAATCACATTGTAATTCTTGAATATACTCGGATAGTTTGTCCCTTTTCTTTTTGTAGTACTGTAACCATGTTATCATTTCTTGAATGGTTAGTGATTCCTCCTCTTTACATCTCTTCTGGAGCTCAAACTTTTCCACTGCACTTCTTTTTTCAGTCAGGGACACTATAATGCAAAATGAAAATACAGTATGTGATTGACAAATTATAATAATGGGAATCATTTGTGAATTAAACATCATTAAAAATTGTATCTATAAAATTTACCTTTAGAAAACAAACTCAATTTAATGGTATTGCAGTCTTTCCATATATAAAAGTAATATTAATACAAAAAATATATAAATATTTGAAAATGCTGAGAAAACTAATGAATCATTAGATCTTGTGTAAATACCACTTGTGTTTTGATGAAGCAATAAATTGTGCCATGGAAGGATGCCAGTTAAAACATCTGCTTCAGACAAATCCGGATGGTTCTGATTGTAGATTTTTATGAGATCTCGTAGTTTTTTTTCTCAACTTCATTTTTGTTTCTCAATACAGCTCTCATTTTAGATGAAACTGTAAAGTTTCAGGTTGTTATCAAATATTTGATTTGCACCAATAGTATTTTACATAAAAAAACTAATTTAACAACTGTGTACTGTATTAATGTTCAGGTTTCAGTGAACAAACAAAAAAGCAATTAATGTCTACCTGCATAAGTGGTAATATGATTTTTGCGATGCCTTATATTCTCTCCATATGCCTCGATAGTATGCTCAATGTTATTGGCAGAGGATCTGTTATTTAAGGATCTTGCAATGATCAGTAATTCTGATCTCCATTTCTCAATAACAGATTCTGGGACATTAAGCCTGTGAATCTCATTTGAAACTGCTGCAGCTATCTCTGTGGCCTATTTAAAAATAAATGCCATCATATTTATTGTAAAATTTATGTTCAGAGTTAAACGAAGTCTTTTGAACTATCCTTAGTGCTTTGTCAAGGTCTGAGCATGTGTTTTTCAGATTCAGACCTTGACAAAGCACCAAGGAGTGTGTGAAAGACTTGGTGTAATTCTTTACATAAATTTCCCAAATACACAAGTGGGTTTTTATCCAATTTTACTTTGTCTATGAGAAGAAAATACCATTAGTGTCTTATAATAAGATTAAAGATAAATAAAAACATGTATATACACTTGATTCATTGTATAGAACAATTGTATATTTATATATAATTCTATATTTTCATTGTATAGAACAATTCATATGTTAATACCTTTCTGAATCTGGCAACTAATGCCCGAGGCATTCCATTAATTTTTCTGTGATTCCAAAAGAGTGCCCCCTCTGTCAGTTCTTCTGTACGCTCTGTGGAAATAAATTTAGTTATTCATTGACATCTTAATACTGTGTGTCTCAAAATACTGATTGGAAAGTAAAAGGATGATGATATTGATGCTGTCTTAAGTGGAATGAATTAATTGTTATTTCAGAGGAAACAAAGAACTCAAAAATAGTGGTAGAGTAATAAGATTAAAAATATCAGGATGTGAAAGAAAGCATAAAAACAGGGACAACTTGATTTTTCAAACAAGGATTAAACATGTATATGTTGGTTGCATATGAGTATAATGCTACTTTATATGAGCCAAAATGCCTTTCTGCAATTTCCTATATTCTTGTATTATTTTATAACATTATCTGGATATATATAACCATCAAATATTACCATTGTACTGATTTGATTGAAAGGTACAAAATTTAGAACTAGATTAAACAAAAATTAACACATACCAGCTTTAAGCATGTTCTTAGTGTTGTTGTTATATCTTGAAAGGTAGGAAAATACTTGCTCTGCCTCCTCCCCAGATGTCAGGCCACTTCCTTCTTGCCACCGCCCTCCATACAAAACCTTTGACATAATAGCATAACGTTTGTTAAAAACTACCTACTGTATTAACAATTTGCATTTAACATAGATAAATCCTTACATATAAGAGTTTAAAAGAAATTATATTTTCCAACTTACAGTAAAACGAAGTCAAAATATTATTACAGTATTAGATTATTTACCTGACAATACCAAGAATGTCCTTTGGCATGTAGAACTCCTAAAAAAGGCTTTCCTTGCCTAAGTGAGAACTTCTGTTCTCTTGATGAAATCTTTAAGGCCCATGGCCAGTATTTACAGATGATATCCTGGCATATGAAGGACACATTTTGTAAACGGTTCATTTGCAAATAGTGGGCATAACTGTAGAGCTCTCCCTGATACATATTTAATGCAGCAAGAATAATTCCATGTCGACAGGAAGCCATGCTTATGCCAGTTTCATCCAAACTTCTAAATGAAACAGGTTTATTTTTGGCAGCTTTCAATGTCGACACTCCACACATATGGCTACTCTGTTGGACAAAAGTAAAATTATATATATATATATATATATATATATATATATATATATATATATATATATATATATATATATCTTACTTTTTTGGTCATATTTAATAATATATATATATATATATATATATATATTATTAAATATGACCAAAAAAGTAAGATTAATAATTCTAACACGAATTTTCTCAATCTTTCGTACATTACGCTTCACTGTTGGAGGTAAATCAAAAATCAATTCTCCAAAATTCATTTTTATTTCTAGTCTGACGCGACACGGGCGCGTTTCGTAAAACTTATTACATTTTCAAAGACTTTAGTTCACAAATACACAACTGATTAGAACTTACGTATCTCCGATTATGTATTATGTATTATTATTAGAGTGTATGTATTACGCTTCCTCATTGTTCTCACTGTAATAAGCAAGCATTAAATTGTCTTTGCTTTTGTGCTTTTAATATATATATATATATATATATATATATATATATATATATATATATATATATATATATATATATATATATATATATATATATATATATATATATATATATATATATATGTATATATATATATATAACTGAAAACTCACACCCCAGAAGTGACTCGAACCCATACTCCCAGAAGCAACGCAACTGGTATGTACAAGACACCTTAATCCACTTGACCATCACGACCGGACATAATGAGGTGATAGCCGAGGCTATTTGAACCACCCCACCGCCGGCACTCGGATAGTAATCTTGGGCATAGCATAATGTCCGGTCGTGATGGTCAAGTGGATTAAGGCGTCTTGTACATACCAGTTGCGTTTCTTCTGGGAGTATGGGTTCGAGTCACTTCTGGGGTGTGAGTTTTCAGTTGCATATTGTCCTGGGGACCATTCAGGCTTGTTCGCATTTGTGTTCCTCACGTGTGCCCCAAAGAATGAGGTGATTTGGTAAAATGCTATGCCCAAGATTACTATCCGAGTGCCGGCGGTGGGGTGGTTCAAATAGCCTCGGCTATCACCTCATTATGTCCGGTCGTGATGGTCAAGTGGATTAAGGCGTCTTGTACATACCAGTTGCGTTGCTTCTGGGAGTATGGGTTCGAGTCACTTCTGGGGTGTGAGTTTTCAGTTGCATATTGTCCTGGGACCATTCAGGCTGGTTCGCATATATATATATATATATATATATATATATATATTTATTAGTCATATATAAATGTAATTTTTTTTTATGTAATATTTTTCATCATTCAATATGCATTCCATATATTTTATAGATTTTTTTGAACATGATATAGTTAGGAACCGTCCAATTTATTTATTTATTTATTTATTTATTTATGCATATACAAGAATGTACATAAGGAATGTGAGGATACAAATATGGTAATTACAGTCTTGTAAAGCCACTAGCACGCGCAGCGTTTCGGGCAGGTCCTTAATCTATGAAAATTTTAAGGAGGTAAATACTTGCAAAGTTTATAGACAAAAAATGAAAACAGATTACATGGAATGAAAAAAAAAGATGAGAGAAAATTATAGGTACAGTATATTAAAGCACATAGGTGCTTTTAATATACATTATTGATAATGTATATTAAATATACATTATTGATAATGTCTCAAGCTAATATATAAAGGTAGTCTTCAAATATTGTATGGGTAAAAACCTGGTATTAGGTCTTAGGTTTCTATTTGAAAACCTATTTTTAGGCTTTCGAACAGACGTAAAAATATTCTTACTTGAGTTTTAAGGTTCTGAATAGTGGAAACGTGATCTTGAACTTCTTTGTCACAAGCGAAGATACCACCAGAATAATATGAGTTTCTGATCCCTCTGGAATGATATTAAATTAATGAATGTTCATAGTGTGAGACATTTTGATGACAGTTAAACATCATTTCACTTAAAACTAATTCAACTACCCAAGCTGGCATTCACATCATAATCCCTCCTATTCTAAATGAATGTATATAGTGAAATAAATATTTTTTAATTAGTAAAGCCTTAGTCCAAATAAAAAAATTCAACTGAAGTTGAAAGGCAAGTAATAAAGGTGTAATCAGTTAACAATTAAAAAAAATCTGATTAAAAGTTGCATGACACTATATAAATATTATACAGTGCTGTGTTTATAGTACTACAAACATATTACTACACCTTACATTATACCTTAACAATAATGAGCAGCATTAAATATTTTAATTTGAATATCTACCTCCCAACTTTGTTGTAACGATACAGTTTCTTGTTGCCATCAATATGTACAGCCACAGGTGTTGTATCACATGCAGGGCACCCCTTGTCAAATTCTCCTTTTATTCTCCCAAGTTCATACTGATGGAAACGCCATTCAAAGAAGACTCTTTTTGTTGTTTCAAAATTGATGGGACCATGCTAAGATGTAAAATGTGTGTAAGTAATTATCAAAAAGTGCCAAGCAGTGGCATGTTAAGCAACAGACTATAAATACCTGCAGGAAATGAAAATATACTTGCATGAGCATTACATAAAAAGAGAAATTGTTAAAGATTGGTAATCCATTTCCATTTCTTATGATATTAGACATATATAAAATATATATTTAGAATATTCATGCTATTTATTAATTTAATAATATTTAACCCTATTTCTTAAATAATGACACTGCATTTGCTTAGTAACAAACTTAGTTTTTAAGTTTATACACCAATTTAATACTTGCACTATTAAAACAGTAATGGTATGAAAACTTACACGCCCTCGAGAAGCACCAAATAATTCCAGTGCACTAACTAATGCCTGAAGAGAAGTTCCAGGGCTGCTTCTCTTGAGAAAATGCCAGGAATCCAATAGATTTATGCTGTAGAAAGTGCTACTATTTCTTCCAGTTGAATAAAAACCAGACTGGTGCATGGCTTTCCCAAGTTCTTCATCTACATATCCGCACTTGCACCTAAATATTGGGGTATACAGATCATACCTTCCTGCCCCCCACAAAAAAATAAAAAAAATTGAAGTAAAACAATTTTATTTGGCAAGGGATTCAAGTGTGGCTATCAATATATGTGTAAACCAACCCATAAACAAGTCTCTGTATGGTTATAAATACGTATGTGATATAAATACGTCTTCGTAAGTGAAGATACAGTGGTAAAGAGAGTGAAGTATAAATGGTTATATTGATGAAGACTGTAGCCTGGGTCACCTGAGTAATGCCAGCTACCAATACTAGTATCAAATAAATGTTTCTTAAAGTAACCTACCACTTAAAGTTACAAAGATGCACAAATTATTGGAGCTTAAAGTTGTGAACTTGCTCTCACTGCAGTTTGGGCAGGAATTAGGTGGATGTGCTGGTACAACAGGCTCTGGTAACAATTAAATTTACAAGATCAGCTATGCAGCAAAATAAATACATGTTTCAATCATTACATTTTAAATTACTAATAATTTTTTTAGCATTAACTGGAGTTACATGAAGGATTTATATTTAATAACAAATAAAAATTCATTTATTTAACTAAAAATCTGTAATTATTGAGGTAATCAATAATTAATGAGGAAAATGACCAATACAAAAACTACTAAAAAAATTACATTAACTAAATAAAATTTTAAAACACTGCTTGGTTCAGGATAGAAATGAGAGTATAAGAAACAGACTACAGGTACATTACTTACTCCAGTGAATGACATTCCCATCTGAACACACAGTTTGTGTTGGGTCTAAAGGCTCGAAGAACCCATTTTTCCAGCAGAATCGCTGGTGGAAAGGCATTACAAAATGCTGCTGCTGATCACATTTATGACACAAAAAATGAAAGCAGTCTTCACATTTTATGCTTGCCTCACAACTTCTACATTGTACACAACATTTGCCTGGTTTTCCGAAAAATAATGTAATTATGTACTTTGAATGGTAATATTGGATTTAGAAATATTGTATACCAAGTTTAAAAATGACAAACATCTAAGTGTATTCAGAGATTGACATTAATCATGCATTTCATAATTACATTGAAATTTATCCATAATTACACACTAAAGACGTTATTTACCTTTATCTGGAACACCCAACTTCGACAATGTCCAGCTAAACAACATTGACCTACGTTCTCCCCATTTAATCTCACTATTTTTTCTATTTTTTTGCCAATCAGAAATGCTTGCTTGAGATTCATAAATTTCCTCCAGTTCTGCAGCAAGTACTTTGAAATATGGGATTCTAAATTAGTCAGGAAAATCTTCAAGAGCAAATAGATGTAATAAATAAAAGTGTATTTTATACATATTATATAAGCATCTAGAACAACTGACAGCTTTTAGTAATGTGTTAGTTACACTCTGATATATATATATATATATATATAGTAGATACGAACGAACGAACGAACGTCAACAACACCTGTCGGCCCTGCCCTCCCTCCTCTTTTATCAGCTGATCCTTGAGCTCTCGGCTACCAACAAATGATGTAGCATCACCCGAAGGCAGCTAAGTACACAGTGACCTAAATGTGATTGAAAAAACCAACAAGACCAACCCGTAATTCTCTCATTTCGACCTCATTAGTGTTGCTCCCTGGAGCTAAGAAGCTGTACCCGACGTTCACTGCTGCCTATCAACGAGTCTTCCCTATTTGTTCCTGCCTACATTTATTCCTGCTATCATGCAAAGTAAGGCCGGTAAGACCCTTAAGAAAGATAGCACACCTAACAAGAATAACCCTACTAGCCAGGCTAACAACATGATTAGTTCAGCTATCTCCCCCTCGGTGGCCGCCGTGGGGGGTACCGACTCTCCCCCCGTCAACAATAACAAACAATCTCAGCTGGGCGCAGCGCCGTCTCTGACACGGGCCATGCAACAATTAGGTAGCCATATGGATCAACTTAAACGAGCTACTGCCCCTTGTTCTGACTTCAAGCGCTTTGCTGATAACCCTTGGCTCAAGTTATTAACTCAAGTACATGAAGATCAAATGACAGTAATCAAAGAGCAGTCGGCCTTAATAATGAACCTGCAAGGCTCATTATTATCTTTGCAGAATGAAGTTGTAGACTTACACAAGAACAATCAAGATCTATCTACCACAGTCATCAACCTCGAACAAGAATTAAGCATTCTCAAGAACACAGTTAAAAACTTTAATCCAGATGCAACCACTAAAAAACAGGAAGAAATATTGCAACAGTTTGAGAACCATCTGAATAACCTACAACAACAACACACTGTTACCCAAGACGAGACAGACCAACATAAACTACTTGAATCGGTAATTATCTCTTCACGTGATTTTCCCCAAGAAACTGATGGTGAAGACTGTGCTGCCATTGTGATCAAAGTATTGCAGGATAAGTTAAATTATTCGATCCAAAAAAATGACATCAAAGCAGCTTATAGAGTGGGTACCAAATCATCTGGTACTAATAATAGGCGTATTCGTTTAAAATTAGATAGCTGCTCCCCCAAGACTGATCTTATCTCATCTGCAGTTGCTAGTAAATCCACTGTTTATGTGAATGAATGTCTGACCAGGTGCAGGCAAAATCTCTTTTTTAAACTGCGTGGCTTCTGCAAAAATTCCCCTACAATTAAACACTGTTTTGTGCGAGATGGTAAAATTATAGCTAGGAGGACTGACACTGGAAAAACCTATTCAATAACCACAGAAGCTCACCTTAATTCTTTCCTCAGTGACTGTGGGATAGCTGCTGTATAGCCTGAATTCAGATTATAATCTCATATAACTACCTTTGTGTACTCTAGCTCTGCCTTTCCCTTCAAAAGGTTTTAACTTTAGTTTAAAAAAAAATAAAAAAATAAAAAGAATAATATTGTCATCTTTATTATTGTCTTTTTTTTTTTTCTTTTTACTCCCATGTTCCATAGTACACTGGCTTTGCCTGTGTCCTCTAGTATTAACTTCATTATCCAATGTTCCTGAGTGTATCTCTATTTAAACTACCTCAGTTTGTTTTAGTGTAACTTTAGTATTCAATTATAGTGTACTTATATTAGAATAGTAAGCAAGCTTATTATCTTATAGATTTCATAATTGTTTTTTTTTTTTTTTACTTTTTTGGTCATCTATTGTTATTAATTATTCTAGTTAATTTTTTACATTCCTAGTTCCCATTAAGTTTTTTTTTTTTTTTTTCTTTTTACTTAAAATTACCATTAAGTTTATTTTACTTTAGAATTTTTAATCTACTTTTTTCTTTGTTTTCTATTTTGTAATTTGCCATTCTTACCTTGTTTTCCTGCAATCAGCCTTTTTATGCAGAGAAGTATAGACCCAGAACTAAACCTCTTATCCACTATCTATGACAATCATCACTTCAATGATCAAAATTGCAGATATTTTACAGCACATGATGTAAACAATGTATTAACAGATAATCTCAATATCTCTGTAATCAACTTGAACGTTAGATCCCTAGGTAAACACTTCGATGATGTTAGTGCCTTGATTGAAACTATTGACAACAAATTCTCTTTTATTATACTTACTGAAACGTGGTTGAAAGAGGATAATACTCAACTCTTTAACATGCCTAACTACTCGGCAATTCACAACTGTCGTCAAATGCAGAGAGGTGGTAGTACTGCTCTTTACTACCACCAAGAACTAACATGCTTAAAAATAATTAGAACTAGAGACTGCTGTGGGGAGTATATCTTCGCCAGTTTCAGAGTCAAGGGTGCCGAGTCTGTCCTGTCTGTGGGTGCAGTCTATAGAATTCCTAACACTGATGTGTCTGAATTCAACTCAAACCTTAGAAATCTAATACTAGATAACAGATTGAACAAAAACCATCTAATTATCGCAGGGGACTTTAATATTGACCTCTGCGAGCCTGAACACCCTACTGCTGTTAGCTTCCTCAACTGTATGAATTCCTGCTTCCTCATACCCTTAATCACTAGACCAACTAGAATCACTGATAGTACTGCTACGACTCTAGATCACATCTGGACCAACATAACCTCTCCGCTTACCTCAGGTATAATCACCGATAGCACTACAGACCATTACCCCACATTTCTCTTAACTAACATTAGCAAACCACCTCTAGAGACAAGGGAGTTAAGCTTTAGGCTGCACAATGAAACTGCTATAAACAATTTTATAACTGCTGCTGATAATGTCAACTGGGAGTCCGAGTTAGGTAACATAGGGGACATCAACCTAGCAGTGAAATCTTTTCTACAAACAACTCTTAGCCTTTATAACACCCACTGTCCTATGCTTACAAAACAAGTCACAAGCAAAAGACTTAACAATCCTTGGCTTACAAAGGGAATACTTAAATCCATTAACAAAAAACACGACCTTGAGAAGAAGTATAGACTAGGAACAGTCTCCAAAGAATTCTCAAAGAATTACTCGTTATTGCTATCTAAAATAATTAGACGAGCCAAAACTAAATACTATGAAGATAAATTTACCCAAATAAAGAGCAACATTAAAAAAACTTGGAGCACAATTTCACAAATATTGGGATCAAAGAAGATTTTAAATAACAAACCAACACTCCTTTCCAATAACGTTGGTCAGCTTTCAGCCTCTGATTCTGCTATTGAGTTCAATAGGTTCTTCTCTTCCATTGGGTCATCCCTTGCAAATGATATTCCATCTTCCTGTACTGATGTTAAGGACTATCTTACAGGTAACTATCCACAGTCTCTGTACCTAAAGCCTACTAGTTCCACTGATGTCAATGAAATAATCCTTTCCCTTAAAACCAAGTCTAGTGCCCTCGAGGAGATACCAACTTTAATTTACAAAAAAGCCTCCAGATCTCTAGCCCCTGCTATTGCATTGCTCTTCAACAAGTCACTTGAACTCCAAACCTTTCCTGACATTCTAAAAAAACAAGGGTAACCCCTGTCTACAAATGTGGTGATCTCACTGATCTTAACAACTACAGACCTATATCAATCCTGCCTAACTTGTCAAAAATATTCGAAAAGCTAATCTACAAGCAGCTTTACTCTTTTCTAGCCAAACACAATATACTTAGCTCTTGTCAATATGGCTTCAGACCCAAAAAAAGCACTAACGATGCACTTATTAGTATGATTAACTTAATTCACGCAGCTCTTGATAAAAAGGAGTTTCCTGTTGGGTTATTTGTGGACCTGCGTAAGGCTTTTGACACTGTCAACCATCAAAACCTTCTTCTTAAATTACATCATTATGGAGTCAGAGGACACTCCCTGCATTACTTCAAATCTTATCTTACTGACAGGCTCCAGTATGTTTCTGTGAATAATACAATTTCTCCCACCCTACCCATCAACATTGGTGTTCCTCAGGGCAGCATACTTGGCCCTCTCCTCTTTCTCATCTACATTAATGACCTTCCAAATGCCTCCCAACACCTCAAACCAATTCTATTTGCTGACGGCACAACCTTCATTTACTCCAGTCCTGACCCCCTTGCTCTAAATGCCACAGTAAATACTGAGCTAGAGAAAGTCCATCTTTGGCTAACTGCCAACAAACTCACCCTTAACATTGACAAAACGTTTTATATTCTGTTTGGCAATAAATCCTCTAATCAGATAAATCTCAAAATAAACAATACCCAAATTTGTAACAAATTAGATGGCAAATTCCTTGGCGTTCTCATCGACCACAAGCTGAATTTCCAGGGTCACATTCTAAATATATCAAAAAAAGTTTCAAAAACTGTTGGCATTCTTTCTAAGATCAGATATTATGTACCCCGCCCTGCCCTGGTTACTCTCTATTACTCCCTCATCTATCCATACCTCAACTATGGTATTTGTGCTTGGGGTTCTACTACCCAAAATCATTTACGTCCTCTCATTACCCAACACAAAGCTGCTATTAGGACAATATCCAACTCTGGCCCCAGACAGCACTCGGTACCCTTACTCAAATCTCTGAATATGTTAGATATTAAGTCACTGCACATTCTCTCTTGTGTATTATACATATATAAAACGCTGAACTGTAATGCCAATCCTGACCTCAAAAGCTTCATTGAAGGTTGTAACAGAACCCATGAGCACCACACCAGGAATAAATACAGTTTTGATATTCCTAGAGTACGACTTAATCAAACTAGAAATGCTCTACAAATCAAGGGACCCAGAATGTGGAATGACCTTCCCAACCATGTTAAAGACTGTACCTCTCTCAACCAGTTTAAGATAAAAACTAAACACTACCTAATAAATTCCCTGTAACCCACCTCACTCCTTTATTGTCAACCCATGTCTGTTATTTTATTTTATTATTATTATTTTTTTTTTAATCAACACTGTTTGTCAATCTATTGTATTTGTGCTGCTTTTTCAGTCATGTTCCCCCTTTTTTTATCTTTATTTGTATTTGTTTTCAACACTTTTTATTCTTTATGCTCAATTAGTATTAAGTTCTAGATATTAATGTTTTTCTTGCCCGAAACGCATTGCGTAATAGTGGCTTTAGGCATTGTATGTACTAGCTCTATCTATATATCAATCCATTAATGTAACATCACTTGTATGTATGTACCTTACCTGAATAAACATATTTATTTATATTTATTTTATTTATTTATTATTTATACTAGGTACTAAGATTATATTACATTACATAGTTAAAATAGGGACGTACCAGAATTCAATGATTTTGGTGTTTGTTCTGCAGCTGGTAAATATGTTTGAGTATATGTTGGTACACTAGTTGAGAAGTCAGAACTTTGAATGTGTGGAGGTGAAAGAGAAGCAGGCAGAAGGGCTGTTTGGCAGAAAATCAACCTTTAAGTATGGTAATTCCACAACACTTTATTTATTTTTAATTTGTAAACTATCTACATTTTTTTGCTGTCTATGACCATCGCTGCCCCTATCTCCACCGAACACCGGTGTATTTGCGGCTATGCAAGGGCAGACCAATATGGCAGCCATGGCCTAATCTGTCATAAGACACAGGGAAAGATTGCCAGATATGAAGCAGTCAATGACATTATCAAAAAAAGTTTGGCTAGTTTGGTTCAGATGTAATACAAACAAAGAGCAACGGTTTCAAGTTCAACAAACCAAAATGTAGGGCTGACAACAGGAAATTATTTTTGACCCAGAGGGTTATTAACACATGGAACTGCCTACCCACCAGAGCTGTAAATGCCAAAACTGTGCTGAATTTCTAAATATACCCAAAAAAAGATCATAAAGGCAAATGGGGGGAATTTCGACAAGCCGCGGGCTTCCTGTACTCTTCTAGGGTACTAGAGTTTGTGGCATTCAGGTAAATATCTGTTTTCAAAGGAGAAGTTGACTATAACCTTGGATTATCTATAAACAAATTTTGAATAATAAAACACCAAAAACCTAAATAATTTTAAGTCTGAGGCAAAATGAAATCTACACTAGCAATTAAACCTATCATTATACTATGATATAGGAACACACAAACATGGGTCATGGAATAAATAACTAAATAAAAAATTACCTTCTGATAAGTTTGAACGTTGTGTTTGATTGATTTCAATAATCCTGCAGTAATTTTCTCCTTTTCCTTTCTTGTTTGAAGGCTTCAAATAATTTAGGTCCTCAATATTTAAACTTCGCTTCATATATTCACATTTTTTCTGGAGAGCCGAGTTTATTTTAAAATATTCACGATGAAGGTTCTCTTTAGCTAAAATTGCTAGTGTCTGGAGACCTTCTGTTAAAAAAATATACATTCTCAATAGGATACATTATAACTGTAGCAAGAGAAGCTACATTAAATGTTTTGATGTAATTGTCTAAACCAATAATCAAAGTGATAGAAATTATAATGGGATGATGGATTTCAAGCCAATTATGCTGAGCATAGAAAAAAAATTCTGTTGTTATTGTTAAAACAAAGACTTACTGTATTACACAAGGTTGTAAACTTTGATATTAATGTATTATAAAGGCCATAATCAAATGATTTTATAAACAATACCATCATTATTGTCCGGAGTTATTCTTGGTACATCTGGTAAGTAAAGATAGTTTTCAGGAGCCAAGAACGAATCTGCCAAAAAAATATTGGACGTTGTACATTCCAATTTGTTACAATAGCCTAGTACTGCATACTAATACAAATTAAAAAACAAATTGGAAATAATAGCTAGGCTAACCTAACACAATGACATAACATAACACATCTTTATTTGTAATTTTGTCAAAAGCTGATTAAATGTTTTTTTACCTGCTAGTATGCTGGCTGGGGTCGATCTTCCAGGCATATTTATTCTACTGACTTGTGGTCCTAATGCTGCCGCAGTAAAAGGATTTGTGACAGACATTGTACTGCTTTCTGTATCATCTACCTATTACAAATACAAATACAATTATTTATTCAGGTAAAGTACATACATACAAGGTAAGATACAAAAGTAGATGGATTTATAGATAGAGCTAGTACATACAATGCCTAAAGCCACTATTACGCAAAGTGTTTCGGGCAGGAAAAACACTAAGGCTAAAACTTAATACTAAAAGAGATTAAAGTATAAATTGTGTTGAGAAAAAATAAGAAAAAAATGGAAAAAAAGGGAGGGGGGGGTGAAACATGGCAGAAAAAAAGTAAAATACAATTTGGTCAACAAACAGCATTGTTTTAAATAGAAGAGATGGGTTGACATTTTGGGGGTGAGGTAGGTTACATTGAGTTAATTAGCTAGTACTTAGTTTTTAACTTAAACTGGTTGGGAAAGGTACAGTCTTTAACATAATTGGGAAGGCCACATTCGAGGTCCCTTGATTTGTAAAGCATTTCTAGTTTAACTAAGTCGTACTCTTGGAATATCAAATAGGTATTTGTTTCTGGTGTGGTGCTCATGGGATCTGTTACAACCTTCTAGGAAGCTTATTATAAAAAACATAATTGATAAAAACAACATGCTGCATACTAAAAACGTATTAGAATGTGTATACCAATATGCAGTAAAATATATTCTTCCTACACATAACAAGCAAAACTTTAATACTGCTACAAGTTTTTGAAAATTATTTAACTAAACAGCAATGAAACTGTTACGACCCTGGGTTCTCCAGTGGAAACCAGAGGTCAAAATTGAGCTATTAAACTTCCTAAGTAGTACAGTTGGCGCATTTCGAATGGAAATTGTTTGTATCTTCCCTGCCAGACGTAAGACTATTATTGTTTCTCAAAGAGCATTTAAAGACTGAACTGGGGGTTGATTATTAAATAATAACATAGGCACCAACTTTGCTTACTAATACTTTCTAATCATTCATAAAGTAACAATACGTTGCATAGGGGAAGATCTTTAATGTGCTTAGCTGCACGATCAATTAGGCTCCTCCCGGCACCACGAGATGAGGGAGGCAGCTGGTGGCTAGCTCGTTCTTCTCTGTGGCTGGTGTGGTGCGGTTAAGACCTACTCTGTGGCTGTATCCCTACTCTCCTTCCTTCTCCTCTTACTTATTTCCCTTACCTGAAGTTCCTGTATCCTTAAACTAAGTACGGGGCATTAGTGAGTGTGCCTACTCTGGTAGTAACTATTGGTGAGACCTGGGGTTAGTATTTGCCAGTGTTTTGTTTACCCTAAGTGTTGTGTTTTGTATTAGGGTACCACATGGTCTCACTACCCTAAGCTGCATCCAGCTTCAGTGCTTATCCAGTAGTACTTTACCCTAGCTTGTTATTAGTGTAAACCTTGTATCCTGCCTACGTGGACCAAGGCTTTTAACGTAAGATAGTGTGGTAAAGTTATTATTATTATTGTTATTGGTGTGAGTGTATATGGGGGGTTGTTAAGGGGTTAATAAATAAGTACATGAATTACAGAGTATCTCTTCTTCCAAGGTGGGAGCGCAGTGATCAACCCTTAGACTAACATACATGGTCTTGTAGCAAGTTATTACTACTGTGGATAGTTTATTTTGGGGGCCGGGCCTTTTAGCTCTCCCATATTTGATACTCTTGTCTTCTAACTACCTATACCCCTTAATAGTACCAGTACCCCATAGAAGCCCCACTCATATCAGTTGTAACAAGTGGTTGGCCAGTCCGGGAGGAACATTATAAGTGTAAAAAATTAGATTCTTGAGTGCCAAAATTAAAATTTTTTATTTCCGCAGAACGGTTGTGTGCTAGCCTAGGGTCCAGCTCATCTAGCAAAGGACATTCTTGCACTGACTGGACACCCAGCTGGATCCCTTCACGATTAAGGTTAGTGTGGCCTTGTGTTAGGGGCCGTGCAAATTTTTGTTTTTTTTCCAATTTTTTATTTTTTAATTTTTTATTTGGCTGGGAGCTAAAATTATTAGTGATGTCTTTTGAAATGCAGGAACTGGCAAGGGAGCCTTCAGTGGTAGAGATAAAGAAACTTAAAAAGTCTAATTTAGTATTGTTAGGCCAGGAATTTGGCCTAGAATTAAATGTCGCAGATAAAAAGTGGACTTTGGTGAATGAAATATTACAACATTGTATTGATGAACAACTATTGGCAAGTGATACACCTTTATGCCAGCCTAGCCAAGCAGAAAGTGCAACTCATAGGGAGAGTGAATTAGCTTTAGAGTTAGCAAAAATAAAATTAGAGGAGCAAAAACTCAAAACCGAGGAGGCTAGAATTAGAGCGAATGCCACTGGACCTCCACCTGCCGGGGATTCAAACCCCAGGCATTATGAGAAAAAGCATAATTTGCCTGAATTTTCCGAGTCTGACCCTGAAAGGTTTTTCAACCATTTTCAGAGAATGGCCACGTCCATGAACTGGCCAAAGGAAGAGTGGGTGAAAATCCTACAGGGAAGACTTAGGGGTAAAGCACAAGATATTTTTATAAACATGCCTGACGACGAGTGTTTCGAATATGATAAAGTCAGGGAATGTATTTTGCGGGCATATGAAATTACTCCTGAAGCTCACCGCCAAGTTTATCGTAACCTTAGGCCTACTCACAACCAACCGCTCACTGAATTTGTGAATGATCAAATTCGATTATTTGATAGATGGATTCGCTCGGCGAAAGCCGAAACATACGAGGCTCTCAGGAACTTAATTTTAATGGAGCATTTTATAGATGTTATGCCAGAGAACGTATCACAGTACATTAAAGGAAGGATAGAGTTAAATTCTAAAATAGGGGATTTGGCCAAGTTGGCAGAAAACTACCAATTGGCGGGCAAAAGGCCCAATAAAAATAATTATACCCCACAGAGTAGCAAACCTTATACCCACAGCCAGTCCAGACCAGCTCATTCTAACCCTTTACCTAATGCACCTTCTGTTTCAGACATAACTAACCCTGTTAAAGTGTCTAGCCCAACGGCACCTAAAGGTGAACCGAAGGGTAATTCTGTTAGTAATGTCTCTTCTCCCCGACGCTTTTGTGGTCACTGTAATCGTCCAAACCACACTATTAGCCGTTGTTGGCAATTGCACCCTGAAAAAAGACCCAATGCTCTAGTTGTGACACAGGGCTTGAGGCCTTCGGAAGGGTTAGGGAGTAAGACCTCCAACCCACAGTGGTTGGACTTGCTTACCCCATTCTTATCGAAAGGGAGACTACTTTTGTCTGAGGGTTCTTCCTGGAAGGACGTGGTGATCTTCCGAGACACCGGTGCCATCCAGACTTTAATTTTAGAGAGTGCGTTGCAAGGTGCCAACACTCTCGACACTGGAGAGGTGGTACTGGTCGAGGGTGTCACTAGTAATACTCGGGCAGTACCCCTCCATAAGGTTACCCTGGAATCTGATTTCCACAAGGGTGTTTGTACAGTCGGAGTCACTTCATACCTACCTTTCCCTAATGTTGATGTAATAGTTGGTAATGATTTAGCAGGGGATAAGGTAGGGGACTCCAGACTGCCTATTATGTTGCCTACCCCTAAGGTTTGCCTGGATCCACCCGCCGCAGAGGATAATGTTGTGTACCCTGCGTGCGCGGTGACCAGGTCTATGGGACTTAAATGTAAGGGCAGCCCTGTGCTTGCCAAGGTGGTAAATCCCGAGGTCACGAGGAGCTTTCCGAGTGGTGAAAACCAAGTGGACCTCGCGGACACATTCATGGCCCGACTCGATGACGTGGCCGAGGACATTGTGGAGAGCCTGCCACCGCCATCTACAGAGAGTAGTGGGGAGGTGGAGGAGAACACTGTTGAGCCTCGGCCAATGGCATCTGACCAAGGCCTAGATGCCTCCTTGAGTGAGTTACAGAAAGCTGACCCCACTCTTGCAGATTGTCATGAAACAGCCGTCTCTATGGAGGAAATTGTAGACGCAGCAACTGGGTACTACTACAATGATCGGATTTTGATGAGAAAATGGAGACCACAGAGTGCTCCCTTGTCAAATGAGTGGGAGGTAGTCCACCAGGTTATGTTGCCGACCTGCTATAGAGAAAGAGTTTTGGCAGCTGCTCATGATGATCGTATGGGGGGACATCAAGGTATTAATATTACGTATCACAAAATTTTAAAGTATTTTTTCTGGCCCAAGCTGAAAAGCGATGTGGCAAAATTTTGTAATGCGTGTATTGTTTGTCAACTGGTTGGGAAACCAAACCAGACTCCACCTAAAGCTCCTCTAAGGCCTATTGTCGTGCCAGAGGAACCATTTTCTCATGTGGTAATGGACTGTGTTGGACCATTACCTAGAACTAAGTCTGGTAATATTTACCTAATCACGATGATGTGTATCACTACTCGTTACCCAGAGGCTTTTGCTGTAAGGAACATCCGAGCAAAAACTGTTGTTGCTCGTATGTTGCAATTTTTTTCCACTTTTGGACTGCCTCGGGTCGTGCAAACTGACAATGGTACTAATTTTAAGTCTGATGTTTTCGAGCAATTTTGTAAGGAACATGGAATAACTCATAAGGTTTCCAGCCCATACCATCCACAGAGTCAGGGGGTAATTGAACGTTTCCATCTAACTCTGAAGCAGATGTTGAAGACATCGTGCGAGAGTTCCCACACCTTCTGGGATGAGAATTTACCGTATGTTTTGTTTGCGGCTAGAGAGGGATTACAAAGTTCACTGGGCTGTTCTCCTTTTGAGTTAGTCTTTGGCCATAAAGTTCGTGGACCCTTGCAAATGTTACAGGAGAATCTGTTAGGGAACGTAACGTTAACCGAAGGTTCGGCTTTCTTTGCGCAACACCACCAGAGACTCAAGGACTGCAAGGCGGCTGCATTAAAGTATCTTGGCAAGGCCCAAGAAAAGATGAAAGAACGTAACGATGCTAAATCTAAGTTACGGGTATTTCAGCCTGGCGACCCTGTCCTGGTATTAAAGCCTCGACTAGGGAACACTATGTCCCACAAGTACGAAGGCCCCTTCATAGTGACAAAAAAGACTGGGGACCTCACGTACAAAGTGAGGCACTCTGACAAACGTAACCAGGTAATGCTCATACATGTAAATCGACTGAAGAAGTTCCAGGGCCCCAGGCCCATTGCACTAACCAATGTTTCCATTTCCAGTGAGAGAGGGGATGATTGTTCTGGGGACCCAACTAATCTCATTTTCAATAATTCTAGTTCTGTGAATGCTGTGGAGGAACTGTCCCATTTGCAGATGGCCCAACGTGAAGAGGTGCAGTCGTTGGTTGATGAATTCTCCAGTCTGTTCGGGGAGGTCCCGACCCAGACTGATGCCATCTGCCATGATGTCGAGTTGACGGACTACACTCCCATTCGCCTTCAACCCTATCGGATGAGTCCAGAAAAGAACACATAGTCTCTATGTGGGACATAGAGAAGGTCCGCAAAATAACAATTCACTTAGGGTATATTACACTAACAGTAGAAGTCTAAGAAATAAAATTAACGAATTAAATGCTCTTGTCTGCACAGAAAAAATAGATATTATTGCACTTACCGAAACGTGGATGAATGTAGAAAATAGAGAACTATTAGCTGAATATCAAATATATGGATTTAAACTATTTCACACAGATAGATATATTAGACGAGGAGGTGGAGTAGCCATATATGTTAGGGACAATTTGAAATGTAGTCTCAAAGAGGGAATCAAAACTGAGCCACACACAGAAACTATTTGGATTGAATTAAACGAAAAAGCTAATAATATTATAATAGGAGTAATATATAGGCCACCAAATTTAGACAGAATGGAAGCAAAGCATCTATGGGATGAAATATCTAGAGCATCTAGATCTAACAGTATTTATGTCATGGGTGACTTTAATTTTAGCGGAATAAACTGGTTGAACAAAACAGGGAATAGTGAAGCAGAAGATTTTCTAGAATTAATTGACGATTGCTTTCTTACGCAACACATTAAGGAACCAACACGGGAAAATAATATTTTAGATTTAGTGTTAACTAACAGGGAAACGCAAATTAATGACATCAAAATAGGGAGTGAGCTAGGGAGCAGTGATCACAAAGAAATCAGATTTAGCATAGAATGGAATAGACCAGTAGGAGAAAATTCTGTTAAAGTGCCAGATTTTCGAAAAGCTGATTTTAATAGCCTAAGAAATTTTTTGGGTCAAATTGATTGGAAAGGCTTGGGTATGGGGTGTGGGCCGGTCTTGGAGCGAGACATGAACCCAGCGATAGGTGACTTAAATGGGGATTTCGATGTGGATTCAATATATAACTTATTTAAGAATATTCTAAACAAAGCACAGGAACGGAGTATACCATACAAATTGAATAGATCGTATACTAATGACCCAAAGTGGATAACAAAGAATTTGAAGAACCTTATAGGTAAAAAGAGAGCTTGGTACAAAAGGATTAAAAATGGGGAGGTCACTTTAGAACAGGAATTCGTACAACTGGTTAGAAATGTTAAAAAAGAGATAAGGAAAGCAAAAAGAAACTATGAAGTTCGCATAGCATGGCAAGCAAAGACAAATCCTAAAGGGTTTTTTCAGTTATATCGTACTAAGACTAGGGAAAGGATAGGTCCATTAAAAACTGAGACAGGTCAAATAACAGATAGTGATGAAGAGATGAGTAGTATTTTTAATAAATATTTTGTATCTGTATTTACTAAAGAGGAACTTAACAATATGCATTCAGCCGAACAAGTCTATGTGGGTGGGGACGAGGATAGGTTGACGAGTTTAGCAGTTACCAGGGAGGATGTTCTTAAACAAATAGTAAAACTCAAACCAAACAAATCCCCAGGGCCGGATGAAGTGTTTGCTAGGGTGCTTAAAGAATGCAAAGAGGAGCTTTGTGACCCACTGTCAACCATATTTAATAAATCAATAGAGTCAGGCAGAGTGCCAGAGTTTTGGAAAGTTGCTAATGTGATACCAGTTTTTAAGAAAGGAGATAGATCACTTGCGTCTAACTATCGACCAATTAGCCTAACGTCTATTGTGGGAAAGTTACTCGAATCTATAATAGCAAATAAAATTCGTCTTCATCTTGAAAAACATAAATTAATAATTGAGTCGCAACATGGTTTTATAAATGGCCGTTCATGTTTAACAAATTTGTTATCTTTTTATTCTAGCATTGTTGAGGCAGTTGATAGTGGTAAGGATTGCGATGTTGTATACCTTGACTTTAGCAAAGCTTTTGATACAGTGCCACATGAAAGACTGATTAAAAAAATAGAGTCTCATGGTATTGGGGGTGCTATATTAAGCTGGATTAGGGCATGGCTATACCAAAGGAAACAGAGAGTTAGTATAAATGGAATCAAGTCAGAGTGGGAAAATGTTGTAAGTGGAGTGCCTCAAGGCTCTGTCCTGGGACCTCTGTTGTTTATAATATATATAAATGATTTAGATTCAGGTTTGAGTAGCAACATTTGCAAATTTGCCGATGATACGAAAATCGGTAGGGAAATTAATTCGGAGGAGGACTCACTATCACTTCAAGTTGATCTAGATAGGGTTTTGAAATGGTCAAAGGATTGGCAGATGCAGTTTAATGCTGATAAATGTAAAGTTCTGAGGTTAGGTAATGATGATAGAGTTACAAGATACGAGCTAGATGGTGTTGTGATTGCGAAGTCGGATTGCGAAAGGGATCTGGGAGTTATGATTAGTAAGAATTTAAAACAAAAGGATCAATGCATAAATGTTCGTAATAAGGAAAATCGGACACTTGGATTTATTAATCGCCGCGTTAGTAACAAGACACCTGGTGTGGTTCTCAAGCTATATCTTGCTCTAGTTAGGCCCCATTTAGATTATGCAGTTCAGTTTTGGTCGCCATATTATAGAATGGATATAAATTCACTTGAACGTGTCCAGCGTAGGATGACTAAGTTAATTCCCCAAATTAGAAATCTTTCATATGAAGAAAGATTAACAAAGCTTAAGTTGCATTCACTGGAAAGGCGAAGAGTTAGGGGTGACATGATAGAGGTTTACAAGTGGATGAATGGACATAACCGGGGGGATATTAATAGGGTATTAAAAGTATCAACACAGGACAGAACACGAAACAATGGATATAAATTGGATAAGTTTAGATTTAGGAAAGACTTGGGTAAATACTGGTTCAGTAACAGGGTTGTTGATTTGTGGAACCAATTGCCGCGTAACATTGTAGAGGTGGGGTCCCTCGATTGTTTCAAGCACGGGTTGGACAAGTATATGAGTAGGATTGGGTGGTTATAGAATAGGAGCTGCCTCGTATGGGCCAATAGGCCTTCTGCAGTTACCTTTGTTCTTATGTTCTTATGTTCTTAAGAAGGCCATCGTACGGAAGGAGGTCGACTTCTTGCTCCAGCACGGCCTCATCCGGCCGAGCCAGGGCTCTTGGTGCTCGCCCTGCCTTTTGGTCCCCAAACCAGATGGCTCCTGGCGATTATGCACCGACTATCGGCAGCTCAACAAGGTGACCATTGTGGATGCCTATCCGCTGCCCCTCCTCGAGGACTGCATCGACGAGTTGGGAAATGCCAAGTACGTTTCGAAATTCGACCTCTCGAGGGGGTATTATCAAATCCCACTCACTGAACGTGCTAAACAGCTCACCGCGTTAGTGACACCCGAGGGTGTTTTTGAGTATCAAGTGTTACCGTTCGGCTTGCGTAACGCCCCTGCCACGTTCCAGAGACTCATGAACTCTCTACTCGCTAAGGTGCCAAATTGTCGGGCGTATTTAGATGATATCGTGCTGTTTGACAGTAATTGGGCTGACCACATAGCTAGGTTACGCCAGTTGTTTGCCATCTTGAAAAGGGCAAATCTTACCTTAAATGCTAAAAAGTGTCATTTTGGCCAAGGCACAGTGACGTACCTCGGTTATGAAGTGGGCCAAGGAAAAGTGTTACCTCGGCAAGATAAAATCAATGCCATTCTGGAGTATCCAGTACTAAAGTCTAAAAAGGACGTTCAAAGATTTATCGGTATGTGTGCGTACTATCGACGTTTTTGTCAGAACTTTTCCAGTGTTGCCACTCCTCTCACAGACTTGTTGCGGAAAGCCGTTAAATTTAAGTGGTCATCAGAATGTGCAGAGGCATTTAAAAATTTGAAATTGATCTTAGCTTCCGCCCCAGTGCTTGCTAGTCCAAGGTTCGACCGACCGTTTAAAATTCATGTTGACGCGTCTGACTCGGGTGCTGGTGCAGTGTTGTTGCAAACTGGGGATGATCAGGTGGAACACCCAGTATATTATTACTCTGTGAAATTCGACAAGGCGCAACGCAATTATTCAGTGGTAGAAAAAGAGGCGTTGGCGCTAGTGTTAACATGTAAAAAGTTCGAAGTTTACCTCACAGGTAATATAGTGGAAGTGTACACGGACCATAACCCACTAGTCTTCCTGACTCAGATGAAGGGTAAGAATAAACGCATCCTCAGGTGGGCGTTGTACCTACAGGACTTCAATCTTTCCATTACCCACCTACCGGGCAGACTCAACGTGATAGCCGACGCTCTGTCCCGGTTGCCTGAATAACATTCATCTGAGCCACAGAAAGCCATTTACCAACCGTCATGCTTTAGTTAATTTTTTTTAGGTTCTCCTGTGACATTAAATATTCCGTGTCCAATTTATTTACTTCCCTGTTCTTTTATTTTTGTTGTGTATGTTTTTTTTTTCTTTCAGAGAACTCCTTTATATTTTTTTTTTTTTGCAGAGAAATTGCTTTTGATTGATTTTTTGTTTTTGTCATATGTTTTTCTTTTTGTTCTCTGTATACTCTTACAAAAAAATATGACTACTATTCTAGTAGTCACATTTTTTTTTCTCTGAAGGGGGGAGGAGTGTTACGACCCTGGGTTCTCCAGTGGAAACCAGAGGTCAAAATTGAGCTATTAAACTTCCTAAGTAGTACAGTTGGCGCATTTCGAATGGAAATTGTTTGTATCTTCCCTGCCAGACGTAAGACTATTATTGTTTCTCAAAGAGCATTTAAAGACTGAACTGGGGGTTGATTATTAAATAATAACATAGGCACCAACTTTGCTTACTAATACTTTCTAATCATTCATAAAGTAACAATACGTTGCATAGGGGAAGATCTTTAATGTGCTTGGCTGCACGATCAATTAGGCTCCTCCCGGCACCACGAGATGAGGGAGGCAGCTGGTGGCTAGCTCGTTCTTCTCTGTGGCTGGTGTGGTGCGGTTAAGACCTACTCTGTGGCTGTATCCCTACTCTCCTTCCTTCTCCTCTTACTTATTTCCCTTACCTGAAGTTCCTGTATCCTTAAACTAAGTACGGGGCATTAGTGAGTGTGCCTACTCTGGTAGTAACTATTGGTGAGACCTGGGGTTAGTATTTGCCAGTGTTTTGTTTACCCTAAGTGTTGTGTTTTGTATTAGGGTACCACATGGTCTCACTACCCTAAGCTGCATCCAGCTTCAGTGCTTATCCAGTAGTACTTTACCCTAGCTTGTTATTAGTGTAAACCTTGTATCCTGCCTACGTGGACCAAGGCTTTTAACGTAAGATAGTGTGGTAAAGTTATTATTATTATTGTTATTGGTGTGAGTGTATATGGGGGGTTGTTAAGGGGTTAATAAATAAGTACATGAATTACAGAGTATCTCTTCTTCCAAGGTGGGAGCGCAGTGATCAACCCTTAGACTAACATATATGGTCTTGTAGCAAGTTATTACTACTGTGGATAGTTTATTTTGGGGGCCGGGCCTTTTAGCTCTCCCATATTTGATACTCTTGTCTTCTAACTACCTATACCCCTTAATAGTACCAGTACGCCATAGAAGCCCCACTCATATCAGTTGTAACAGAAACATTTGCATTCTTTTCAATTAGTAAAATATTACATATGAAGGAATTATTTACATAAATGCCGAGAAAACTTTACATACCATGCCCAAATCTAGGATCTTCTTCTTCTTGATAGTAGGTGCAGTTTGCATGAAGGATTTGTTCTCCCGATGACTGCAAAATCTAGGATCACGTGTGTTATTGTTTTTGAACGAATGATCACATGTTTACATTCATTGCGATGAAACTAACAACTTTTCATTATATACAGCGTTTTATATCAACTGTTTTACTTAAATTATTTTCTGTTATAGGCTCTAAATATAACTAATATTCGCTTCTTTCTTATACCATTTGTAATTAATGTTATAAAGCTTTATCATCTGAATGCACCAAACTGTGCCTTTTCATATTTCCAAACTGAAGTCGAACACCCGAAAATGAATATATCCATGAAAACTGAATCACGTCCTACTATTTGGAGAATTGTTAGTTGTTTTTCATACTAATATGTCTAGTTTGTGTCATATAAGTATTCATCCCGATGGTTGGTAAATATTGGATGGTTGGAAACAGAAGGATAAAAGTCAAACATCTGTTAACTTTTCTTTTAAAGTACTGTATAGCTGGAAAATATCAGGCAAACCTTCGACAATCTGCCGATTTCCTTTCCTCTTCAAGGCTACTACTGTTAGTGTCTGTCACGGTAAACCTATGTAAAATCGGAATTTTTTTTTCAACAGGACCCTGCACTAGAGTTGATGTTGGGAGACGCTCTGCTTCGTGGCTAATGGATTAATATTTGACTGTTGGTCAGGACTTGAGCATTGTTAATTACAGTTACACTCTGTTGGAGCACTAGACAGTCAATGGTCGTCGTTCTTCTTTATGATAGGTTCAGTTTATTGTTTAGTCACGGGAGACATCTCCCGTCAGGGAGGGTGCGATCGCACCTCCACAGATCTTCAGTATCATCTACTGATACTGGTAATGGCTCAGAGAGGGCATCCACTTACGGGCTATTCATGGCTGTGCCACCTTTTGGGTGGCTTAATCTTCATCAATCACCAATCAATCAATCTATTGTTTAGTGGCCAGTATTATTCAGTTTATTGGCCAGTGCGTTGGCATCAGTTATCATTGACGAACGAGCAAAAATTAGAAGGATTTAAATCGTAATATAAATAGTTATCTCATTCCTTCTTTCCTTTGAATGTCAGTGACTGTGCTTCTGCTATGCTTAATTACCTCAAAAGCGGCCAATTTTCATGATACCTTAAATTATAAAGGCAAAATTTGGGCCGAGTATAAAAGTATAAGCAAAATTGATTGAGTATCCACAAAAATTAAGAAAAGAAAACAGCACACCCGTTACATTAAAGAAAACGTATTCCTCGTTTCGGGGAGAATATTCTAGGGAGGCCAGCCGGTAACTGGAACAGCCCGGTAAGTGCATTTATGTACTAAATACGTAAGTATGAAAATGTACTTATTACACTTAGTATTAAAACGTACTGTTTATTCGGAGGATGGGTTGGTTTTGTATATCTTTTTTTTTCAGATTTTGATGTGAACATATAGTGATAAATTATATATAATATTATGCCAGTATTTGGAAGTTAGGCTACGTGCCCAGTAACTATTTATTTTCCATGTATTGATGTCTGATTTATATACATTATATATGTCTATGTTCATGCAGTGATTAATCATTTGTGAGTACAGTGAATTATTGCGTTATCGCCCACGAGAGAAAGTACTGAAAACTCCAGTGTTAATATTCCATAATATATCGTTGAATGAAGGGCAATGTAAAACCATTACAGTGAGACATTGTAGCATTGATTGTAGAAACGACTGTTTGAGCCCGAGTATAGTGTAACTAAGTAATACGTGCTATTTGTGCCAATATCGAGTGTGCGAGTTTCTAGTAATATTGGAGAACTTAAAGAAACAGCGTGCGTGAATCTAGAAAACAAGCAATAAACTTTCGCGCGGGGCCAGGCGATCAGCTGTTCTTGACACTTGACGAGGAGGGGAGGTGTTGCCACTTAGTGAGGGCATACTATTCGTGGGAACTACCGGCCACAGCCAGGATCAGTTGATTTATTTATTATTGTTTGGCCTTGTGACATCTTTCATGCATTTTAAGTAAAATACAAAACTACCTTTGTGTTTGTATCATCCCCTCCATTGATCTTGTGGCTATATTATACTGGAAAGCAAAGAGTGATAAAAGTAAGTACCTGCCTGATTACTGATCTTTTGAGTGTGACCTTGCCAAGGCTACCACTAATTCAACCAGTCCACTGAGGTGTTACTGGACACCGAAAACACCAGTTGGCGACCTTGTGGTTAATAGTAAAGCCCTATTGTTGGGGCGGGCCACACAACAGTTAAGTAAACAAGAAGTGTGTTCACACTCCTTCTCGTTTAAAGGCCGGTTGAGATTGACTGGGATACTCTCCAGGCGTGCAGTGGCGCCGAAAGGATTAGAGTGAAGACCCGCTGGGCTATGGTGAGTGACCTTGAGCATAACTGTTGCTCACCGAGTAGAGAGATAAGAACAGTAATACCCCAACATTGGCGACCTTGCCAGGATAAAGTACAGTTAAGGTTGCTCACCGAGTAGAGAGAGTAAGAACACTGAAAACCCCAACACACCCTAGAAGTGACTCGAACCCATACTCCCAGGAGCAACGCAACTGGTATGTACAAGACGCCTTAATCCACTTGACCATCACGACCGGACAAAATGAGGTGACAGCCGAGGCTATTTGAACCACCCCACCGCCGGCACTCGGATAGTAATCTTGGGCATAGCATTTTACCAAATCACCTCATTCTTTGGGGCACACGTGAGGAACACAATTGCGAACAAGCCTGAATGGTCCCCAGGACAATATGCAACTGAAAACTCACACCCCAGAAGTGACTCGAACCCATACTCCCAGGAGCAACGCAACTGGTATGTACAAGACGCCTTAATCCACTTGACCATCACGACCGGACAAAATGAGGTGATAGCCAAGGCTATTTGAACCACCCCACCGCCGGCACTCGGATAGTAATCTTGGGCATAGCATTTTACCAAATCACCTCATTGTTTGGGGCACACGTGAGGAACACAAATGCGAACAAGCCTGAATGGTCCCCAGGACAATATGCAACTGAAAACTCACACCCCAGAAGTGACTCGAACCCATACTCCCAGGAGCAATGCAACTGGTATGTACAAGACGCCTTAATCCACTTGACCATCACGACCGGACAAAACGTACAACTGGTTAGAAATGTTAAAAAAGAGATAAGGAAAGCAAAAAGAAACTATGAAGTTCGCATAGCAGGGCAAGCAAAGACAAATCCTAAAGGGTTTTTTCAGTTATATCGTACTAAGACTAGGGAAAGGATAGGTCCATTAAAAACTGAGACAGGTCAAATAACAGATAGTGATGAAGAGATGAGTAGTATTTTTAATAAATATTTTGTATCTGTATTTACTAAAGAGGAACTTAACAATATGCCTTCAGCCGAACAAGTCTATGTGGGTGGGGACGAGGACAGGTTGACGAGTTTAGCAGTTACCAGGGAGGATGTTCTTAAACAAATAGTAAAACTCAAACCAAACAAATCCCCAGGGCCGGATGAAGTGTTTGCTAGGGTGCTTAAAGAATGCAAAGAGGAGCTTTGTGACCCACTGTCAACCATATTTAATAAATCAATAGAGTCAGGCAGAGTGCCAGAGTTTTGGAAAGTTGCTAATGTGATACCAGTTTTTAAGAAAGGAGATAGATCACTTGCGTCTAACTATCGACCAATTAGCCTAACGTCTATTGTGGGAAAGTTACTCGAATCTATAATAGCAAATAAAATTCGTCTTCATCTTGAAAAACATAAATTAATAATTGAGTCGCAACATGGTTTTATAAATGGCCGTTCATGTTTAACAAATTTGTTATCTTTTTATTCTAGCATTGTTGAGGCAGTTGATAGTGGTAAGGATTGCGATGTTGTATACCTTGACTTTAGCAAAGCTTTTGATACAGTGCCACATGAAAGACTGATTAAAAAAATAGAGTCTCATGGTATTGGGGGTGCTATATTAAGCTGGATTAGGGCATGGCTATACCAAAGGAAACAGAGAGTTAGTATAAATGGAATCAAGTCAGAGTGGGAAAATGTTGTAAGTGGAGTGCCTCAAGGCTCTGTCCTGGGACCTCTGTTGTTTATAATATATATAAATGATTTAGATTCAGGTTTGAGTAGCAACATTTGCAAATTTGCCGATGATACGAAAATCGGTAGGGAAATTAATTCGGAGGAGGACTCACTATCACTTCAAGTTGATCTAGATAGGGTTTTGAAATGGTCAAAGGATTGGCAGATGCAGTTTAATGCTGATAAATGTAAAGTTCTGAGGTTAGGTAATGATGATAGAGTTACAAGATACGAGCTAGATGGTGTTGTGATTGCGAAGTCGGATTGCGAAAGGGATCTGGGAGTTATGATTAGTAAGAATTTAAAACAAAAGGATCAATGCATAAATGTTCATAATAAGGCAAATCGGACACTTGGATTTATTAATCGCAGCGTTAGTAACAAGACACCTGGTGTGGTTCTCAAGCTATATCTTGCTCTAGTTAGGCCCCATTTAGATTATGCAGTTCAGTTTTGGTCGCCATATTATAGAATGGATATAAATTCACTTGAACGTGTCCAGCGTAGGATGACTAAGTTAATTCCCCAAATTAGAAATCTTTCATATGAAGAAAGATTAACAAAGCTTAAGTTGCATTCACTGGAAAGGCGAAGAGTTAGGGGTGACATGATAGAGGTTTACAAGTGGATGAATGGACATAACCGGGGGGATATTAATAGGGTATTAAAAGTATCAACACAGGACAGAACACGAAACAATGGATATAAATTGGATAAGTTTAGATTTAGGAAAGACTTGGGTAAATACTGGTTCAGTAACAGGGTTGTTGATTTGTGGAACCAATTGCCGCGTAACATTGTGGAGGTGGGGTCCCTCGATTGTTTCAAGCACGGGTTGGACAAGTATATGAGTGGGATTGGGTGGTTATAGAATAGGAGCTGCCTCGTATGGGCCAATAGGCCTTCTGCAGTTACCTTTGTTCTTATGTTCTTATGTTCTTAAATGAGGTGATAGCCGAGGCTATTTGAACCACCCCACTGCCGGAACTCGGATAGTAATCTTGGGCATAGCATTTTACCAAATCACCTCATTCTTTGGGGCACACGTGAGGAACACAAATGCGAACAAGCCTGAAAGGTCCCCAGGACAATATGCAACTGAAAACTCACACCCCAGAAGTGACTCGAACCCATACTCCCAGGAGCAACGCAACTGGTATGTACAAGACGCCTTAATCCACTTGACCATCACGACCGGACAAAATGAGGTGATAGCCGAGGCTATTTGAACCACCCCACCGCCGGCACTCGGATAGTAATCTTGGGCATAGCATTTTACCAAATCACCTCATTGTTTGGGGCACACGTGAGGAACACAAATGCGAACAAGCCTGAATGGTCCCCAGGACAATATGCAACTGAAAACTCACACCACAGAAGTGACTCGAACCCATACTCCCAGGAGCAACGCAACTGGTATGTACAAGACGCCTTAATCCACTTGACCATCACGACCGGACAAAATGAGGTGATAGCCGAGGCTATTTGAACTATTATTTGGGAGTATGGGTTCGAGTCACTTCTGGGGTGTGAGTTTTCAGTTGCATTATGTTCTTATGTATGTTCATATGTAAGTGCAGAAGGCCTATTGGCCCATATGAGTCAGCTTCTATATATATAACCACCCAATTGCACTCATATACATGTCCAACCCACGTTTGAAACAATATAGGGACCACAATCTCCACCTCGTTATGTGGTAATTGGTTCCACAAATCCACATACGATTGATAGTGTCAGTGGATAGTGCCAACATGCGGTTGTTAGTGATGTTGGATACGTTGAATTTAGCAAGGAAAACATCAACAAGTCTTACCTATGATTGAAACAATCATACTTCTATTATGTTACGTAGTAATTGGTTCCACAAATCAACAACCTTGTTACCGAACCAATATTTACCCAGGTCGCAGGCGATGAGTCACAACAACGTTGAAGAAGAATGTTGACCAGACCACACAGTAGAAGGTGAAGGGACGACGACTCACAATCGACTTGAGAATGGTCCAGAACGGACCGAAACGTCGTCGTCCCGTCACCTTCTAGCATGTGGTCTGGTCAACATTTATCCAGGTCTTTCCTAAATATAGACTTATCCAATTTATACCCATTGTTTCATGTTCTGCCATGTGTTGATACTTTTAAAGTAAGACAACGAAGGAAGCGCAGGTCCCTCAAGGTACTCACAAAACAAAGGGATCATAAGACACAAAAAATAAAGGTAGCTGTAGAAGGTCAATTGGCCCATATGAGGCAGCTCATATTTATAACATAAGAACAAAGGAACTGCAGAAAGCCTATTGACCCATACGAGGCAGCTCCTGTCTATAACCACCCAATCCCACTCATATACTTGTCCAACCCGCACTTGAAACAATCGAGGGACCCCACATCCACCACGTTATGCGGCAATTGGTTCCATAAATCAACAACCCTGTTACTGAACCAGTATTTACCCAAGTCTGTCCTCAATCGAAACTTATTCAATTTATACCCATTGTTTCGTGTTCTGTCTTGTGTTGATATTTTTAATACCCTATAAATATCCCCCCTTTTATTTCCATTCATCCACTTGTAAACCTCTATCATGTCACCCCTAACTCTTCGCCTTTCCAGTGAATGCAACTTAAGCTTTGTGAATCTTTCTTCATATGAAAGATTTCTAATTTGAGGAATTAACTTAGTCATCCTACGTTGGACACGTTCAAGTGTCCAACCAGGGCTCTGTCCTGGGACCTTTGTTGTTTATAATATATATAAATGATTTACATTCAGGTTTGAGTAGCAACATTTGCAAATTTGCCGATGATACGAAAATCGGTAGGGAAATTAATTCGGAGGAGGACTCACTATCACTTCAAGTTGATCTAGATAGGGTTTTGAAATGGTCGAAGGATTGGCAGATGCAGTTTAATGCTGATAAATGTAAAGTTCTGAGGTTAGGTAATGATGATAGGGGTTACAAGATACGAGCTAGATGGTGTTGAGATTGCGAAGTCGAATTGTGAAAGGGATCTGGGAGTTATGATTAGTAAGAATTTAAAACAAAAGGATCAATGCATAAATGTTCGTAATAAGGCAAATCGGACACTTGGATTTATTAATCGCAGCGTTAGTAACAAGACACCTGGTGTGGTTCTCAAGCTATATCTTGCTCTAGTTAGGCTCCATTTAGATTATGCAGTTCAGTTTTGGTCGCGATATTATAGAATGGATATAAATTCACTTGAACGTGTCCAGCGTAGGATGACTAAGATAATTCCCCAAATTAGAAATCTTTCACATGAAGAAAGATTAACAAAGCTTAAGTTGCATTCACTGGAAAGGCGAAGAGTTAGGGGTGACATGATAGAGGTTTACAAGTGGGTGAATGGGCATAACAAAGGGAATATTAATAGGGTATTAAAAGTATCAACACAAGACAGAACACGAAACAATGGGTATAAATTGGATAAGTTTAGATTTAGAAAAGACTTGGGTAAATACTGGTTCAGTATAAGGGTTGTTGATTTGTGGAACCAATTGCCGCGAAAAATTGTGGAGGTGGGGTCCCTCGATTGTTTCAAGCATGGGTTGGACATGTATATGAGTGGGATAGGGTGGTTATAAATAGGAGCTGCCTCGTATGGGCCAACAGGCCTTCTGCAGTTGCCTTTGTTCTTATGTACCACGTTATGTGGTAATTGGTTTTCATAAATCAACAACCCTCTTACCGAACCAGTATTTACCCAGATCTTTCCTAAATCTAAACTTATCCAATTTATACCCATTGTTTCGTGTTCTGTCTTGTGTTAATACTTTTAATACCCACCTATGTTATGATCATTCATCCACTTGTACACCTCTATCACACACTACCTCTTCCCCTTTCCATAGACTGCAATTTAGACTTTGTTAATCTCTCTTCATAAGACAGTTTTCTAATTTTGGGAATTGACTTTGTCATCATGCGTTGGGCACATTTAAGTGAATATATATCGATTCAATAGTACTAAAACTAAGCCGCATAATCTTAATGGGGCCTAACCAGCGCAAGATATAGCTGAAGAGCAACACCAGGTGTCTTGTTACTAACGCTTCGATTAATAAATCCCAGTGTCCTATTTGCCTTATTACGAGCATTTATGCATTCATTTATGAATTTTATTTTCTTACCAATCATAACTTCCAGATCCTTTTCGCAATCTCAACACCATCTAGCTTGTATCATGGAACTCTATCATCATTTCCGTGCCTCAAAACCATACATATGTCACCATTAAACTGCATCTGCCAATCTTTTTACAATTTCAAAACGCTATTTAGATCGTCCTGATTGGATAGTGACTCATTTTCCGTGTCTATTTTCCCGCCGATTTTTGTCAAATTTCCCCAATACTGCTTCATTTTCACATTTGGATGCAGCAGTGGCACATTGTAGGTTAAACACAATATAAATAACTTAAGAGTAAATATGTTGAACACAATTCATGTAATTAATAATTCCCACCCTGTTTTGGGTCTGCACAATATATTAAATGTTGGCTAGTGCACATTCCTTAGTACAGTGCTAACTAAATGAGATTCCTATCCTTAGTGGCTTAGCACAAATCAATAGATTAGGCTAGATTGAGCAACATTTAGTTGGGCTCCTGCCTAAAATTGTCCTAACTACAGTTAAGGTTTGGCCAAAAATTTATATACCATAATAATGAGTAGTAATGGAATAGTGCTATGTATTTTGTTTGGTTTTATATAAAAGACTCTTATTTTGAGTGATGTATATATAATTAGTATGGGGTAATCTCTTCAACTCTGGTATTTGATGAGTATTTATTAATATGTTATTTACCCTAACACGAAAATAATCCACACAATTAATGGATAAATTTACGTGAGTGCTTAGTCTTATGGTTGGATATTAATGTGCGCGTCAACTCCGCGGATTTAAAACCACTATTTTCCATGGATTTAAACACAAAATGACGCACTTAATTAATTTAGAGGTGCATAGCTACACTATGCATTATATTTATTGATAATTTTTATTTATTTCCTTACCTGTATTGAGGTTTGAAACCATTTTTGCTTTTTATTCCCCTTCCCTCGCCTTTTGGAACTCGTAATCACAACTGTTAAATAATTTGTTAAAAAAAAGCAGTCATCGCACGTGGTAACTGACGCAATTGCGCGGTTATGGATTTCTAGAAAACTTCTGACATTCACCTACTTGAAATTAATGGTTAGTAAAATTAGTTTCTGGTCACAACCAATTTATGTTGTGGTGACAGGGGTTAATAATTTGGGTGTCAGGATTCCCAACATATAACACGGCAATCGAAACTAAACTGCATGATGTAAATGGGGCCTAACCAGAGCAGGATATAACCGAAGAATAACACAAGGTGTTTTATTACTAATGCTTTGATAAATAAATCCCAGTGTCCTATTTGCCTTATTTCGTCAACAGATCACTGTAAGCAGCGATTTTCCATTTTTCTTATAAGAACATAAGAACATAAGAACAAAGGTAACTGCAGAAGGCCTATTGGCCCATACGAGGCAGCTCCTATTCTATAACCACCCAATCCCACTCATATACTTGTCCAACCCGTGCTTGAAACAATCGAGGGACCCCACCTCCACAATGTTACGCGGCAATTGGTTCCACAAATCAACAACCCTGTTACTGAACCAGTATTTACCCAAGTCTTTCCTAAATCTAAACTTATCCAATTTATATCCATTGTTTCGTGTTCTGTCCTGTGTTGATACTTTTAATACCCTATTAATATCCCCCCGGTTATGTCCATTCATCCACTTGTAAACCTCTATCATGTCACCCCTAACTCTTCGCCTTTCCAGTGAATGCAACTTAAGCTTTGTTAATCTTTCTTCATATGAAAGATTTCTAATTTGGGGAATTAACTTAGTCATCCTACGCTGGACACGTTCAAGTGAATTTATATCCATTCTATAATATGGCGACCAAAACTGAACTGCATAATCTAAATGGGGCCTAACTAGAGCAAGATATAGCTTGAGAACCACACCAGGTGTCTTGTTACTAACGCTGCGATTAATAAATCCAAGTGTCCGATTTGCCTTATTACGAACATTTATGCATTGATCCTTTTGTTTTAAATTCTTACTAATCATAACTCCCAGATCCCTTTCGCAATCCGACTTCGCAATCACAACACCATCTAGCTCGTATCTTGTAACTCTATCATCATTACCTAACCTCAGAACTTTACATTTATCAGCATTAAACTGCATCTGCCAATCCTTTGACCATTTCAAAACCCTATCTAGATCAACTTGAAGTGATAGTGAGTCCTCCTCCGAATTAATTTCCCTACCGATTTTCGTATCATCGGCAAATTTGCAAATGTTGCTACTCAAACCTGAATCTAAATCATTTATATATATTATAAACAACAGAGGTCCCAGGACAGAGCCTTGAGGCACTCCACTTACAACATTTTCCCACTCTGACTTGATTCCATTTATACTAACTCTCTGTTTCCTTTGGTATAGCCATGCCCTAATCCAGCTTAATATAGCACCCCCAATACCATGAGACTATTTTTTTAATCAGTCTTTCATGTGGCACTGTATCAAAAGCTTTGCTAAAGTCAAGGTATACAACATCGCAATCCTTACCACTATCAACTGCCTCAACAATGCTAGAATAAAAAGATAACAAATTTGTTAAACATGAACGGCCATTTATAAAACCATGTTGCGACTCAATTATTAATTTATGTTTTTCAAGATGAAGACGAATTTTATTTGCTATTATAGATTCGAGTAACTTTCCCACAATAGACGTTAGGCTAATTGGTCGATAGTTAGACGCAAGTGATCTATCTCCTTTCTTAAAAACTGGTATCACATTAGCAACTTTCCAAAACTCTGGCACTCTGCCTGACTCTATTGATTTATTAAATATGGTTGACAGTGGGTCACAAAGCTCCTCTTTGCATTCTTTAAGCACCCTAGCAAACACTTCATCCGGCCCTGGGGATTTGTTTGGTTTGAGTTTTACTATTTGTTTAAGAACATCCTCCCTGGTAACTGCTAAACTCGTCAACCTGTCCTCGTCCCCACCCACATAGACTTGTTCGGCTGAAGGCATATTGTTAAGTTCCTCTTTAGTAAATATAGATACAAAATATTTATTAAAAATACTACTCATCTCTTCATCACTATCTGTTATTTGACCTGTCTCAGTTTTTAATGGACCTATCCTTTCCCTAGTCTTAGTACGATATAACTGAAAAAACCCTTTAGGATTTGTCTTTGCTTGCCCTGCTATGCGAACTTCATAGTTTCTTTTTGCTTTCCTTATCTCTTTTTTAACATTTCTAACCAGTTGTACGAATTCCTGTTCTAAAGTGACCTCCCCATTTTTAATCCTTTTGTACCAAGCTCTCTTTTTACCTATAAGGTTCTTCAAATTCTTTGTTATCCACTTTGGGTCATTAGTATACGATCTATTCAATTTGTATGGTATACTACGTTCCTGTGCTTTGTTTAGAATATTCTTAAATAAGTTATATATTGAATCCACATCGAAATCCCCATTTAAGTCACCTATCGCTGGGTTCATGTCTCGCTCCAAGACCGGCCCACACCCCATACCCAAGCCTTTCCAATCAATTTGACCCAAAAAATTTCTTAGGCTATTAAAATCAGCTTTTCGAAAATCTGGCACTTTAACAGAATTTTCTCCTACTGGTCTATTCCATTCTATGCTAAATCTGATTTCTTTGTGATCACTGCTCCCTAGCTCACTCCCTATTTCGATGTCATTAATTTGCGTTTCCCTGTTAGTTAACACTAAATCTAAAATATTATTTTCCCGTGTTGGTTCCTTAATGTGTTGCGTAAGAAAGCAATCGTCAATTAATTCTAGAAAATCTTCTGCTTCACTATTCCCTGTTTTGTTCAACCAGTTTATTCCGCTAAAATTAAAGTCACCCATGACATAAATACTGTTAGATCTAGATGCTCTAGATATTTCATCCCATAGATGCTTTGCTTCCATTCTGTCTAAATTTGGTGGCCTATATATTACTCCTATTATAATATTATTAGCTTTTTCGTTTAATTCAATCCAAATAGTTTCTGTGTGTGGCTCTGTTTTGATTCCCTCTTTGAGACTACATTTCAAATTGTCCCTAACATATATGGCTACTCCACCTCCTCGTCTAATATATCTATCTGTGTGAAATAGTTTAAATCCATATATTTGATATTCAGCTAATAGTTCTCTATTTTCTACATTCATCCACGTTTCGGTAAGTGCAATAATATATATTTTTTCTGTGCAGACAAGAGCATTTAATTCGTTAATTTTATTTCTTAGACTTCTACTGTTAGTGTAATATACCCTAAGTGAATTGTTATTTTGCGGACCTTCTCTTTCCCTGATCGTTTTGCCAATTCCTTTCTCCCACAAACACATACTTTTATTACCTCCTTCCTCCAAATCAATTCCCATACCTCTATCTACTAACAGTTTAAACCCAAACAAACACCTCTAACCACTTCTTCTAGCGAGTTCGCAACAGCAACAACCCCAGCTCTCGATAGATGCACCCCATCACGAGCATACATTTCATTTCTTCCATAGAAGTGTTCCCAGTTGTCTATGAAAGATATTGCATTTGATTTGCAATATCTTTCCAGCCGGCAATTGACACCAAGTGCCCTCGATATCCATTCATTTCCCACTCCCTTTCTTGGAAGAATGCCACATATGATCGGGATTCCTCCCTTGCTCCTAACTAACTCTATGGCTGTTTTATACCTCAGAATCAGTTCCTCACTCCTGACTCGACCAACATCATTTCCTCCCACGCTAATGCAAATAATGGGATTGTTCCCATTACCAGCCATAATATCATTCATGTTGTTTATAATATCACCAATGCCAGCTCCGGGATAGCAAACCCTTAACCTGTTCCCCCTATCTCTAGCACAAAACGTTCTATCCAAATACCTTATCTGGGAATCTCCCACAACTAATGTTTGCTTAGGTACTTCCTTTACTTTCTGAGGGGCCTGCGCTTCCTTTCTCTTCGTTGCTTTCCCTTTTGCGCGATCCACAGTCTCTCCACAGCACTCGTCCTCCAAAACGTCAAATGAATTTGAAGTTGCTATGGCGTTTGAAGGCGGCTTTATCAAAGTCTTCTTAAGGCCCCTGTCTTTCGCAACTCTCCAAGACGAGGTCCCTTTACTGCTGGTCTCCTCCTTCGTTACTTCTCGTTGTTTTTTAAGCTGACGCACCTCCTCCCGCAGAGAGTCCAACTCTGTCCTCAGGGCTCCCACTAGAGTCACCAGGTCCTTCACTACAACTTCCATATTGCTATGATAATATGAATATTCTTATATTCTTAGTCAAAACATTGATCTAAAATAGGTTAAGCAAGAAGAAGTTCTGTATAAGTATTTATTTTTATGATATCTATACAATGAACACGTGATATTGATACATTGAATCTGTGATATATTCAAGGTGTCCTAAAAGTAAGTTAAAGGCGATGCTGCTTCTATGGTGGTGACAGTGTCGACGTTCATCACCATCAGGGGCTTAGTCACCTCCACCACCTTCACCTCAATCATTACCAGCTGCAGGGCTGGTGCCGTCACCGTCTGGACTGTGACGGAGGTCACGGGAACATCACTGACTTGGAACACGGTGTTGAGGAGGATCTGGTTGATGGGAAACACCACGATCTCTGTGACATTCTGCCACTCGTCCTGATACTGCACAGTCTGGAAGACGGGACAGAGCAGCGGCCGTGGCTTGCAGTAAAGGGCAGCGGATAGAGGCACAAGCACCGCAAGGTAGATCATAACCTCAGACTTGGAGTATGAGGCTAATATTTGCCTGGATCTTTCACGTTTTCTTTACCTTTGTACAGTGAAACAAAGTTTAGTATGAACCTAATCATACACTGAATTTTCCACAGCCTTTTCGGCAAGCTTGTAATGACGGTACTCGGGCTTGAGTTCCCACATATTCTTGTGAGGATTCTTAACATTATAGTTACATAGGTCTTTCAGGATCTCCTTTAGATATGTGATTGGTTGTCGGGTAATCTTGTGGAGATCCTTAATATTGTAATACTGATGCTTTTCAAATGCAGCAAACAACAACTCCGTGACCTTATCTTTATCATCACGAATCGTCTTGCCTCCTGCCTTCTTCTTCTGCTCTAAATGAACATTATGTTTATGGTGTGAAATAGGCTTATAGCCGTTGAGGGGTCTGTCAGTAAGCTTTACTGTATGAAGAGACTGGGCAGCTTTCTTCACAGCTTCACTTTTCTGATTGATATAGTAGTCGTCCACTACAGGCTGACATTCTAGTTTGTGGATGACTTGTCCCTCAAAGGACAATTGCTGTGTCTCGGAAACTGCAGCATCCGAGCTGCTGCTGCCGAGATCTGGTTCAGAAAGAACTCCGAGTGTCATTTCTTTTAAACTATGAGAAATTACCTAGTGCTCCCGAGGAATTTTCCCGTCCTTCAAGGTGTGTTCACTAGATTTAAAGGTTATTGTCGGAGGTTTACCAGGCACCTTGGTAATCTTAAGCTTTCCAACGTCATGACCAGCACAGTCTGCCCATTTGTCCCCCAAATATTTAGGTACCTTGACCAGCCACAGCCCACGGCTGCAATTCGTAATATCCAAGTCCATCTTAGACTGTTGGCTCATGATGATTGATTGATTGATAAAGATTTAGCACGGGCACGAATATGAATAGCCCGTAAGTGGTACAATTTTTTTTCTCAGTATTTTGAGGTTGCTTTTAACCATCAAGCTGTTATCGCGGGGGAGGATACTGCTTCACAGTCTTTATGAGGGTGTCCAGCTGCTGGACACCTTTGTTGACCAGGAGAGTGGCTGTGTTGATGGCTTCAAGGTGGCCACTGCATGATTCAGGAACTCTTAAAGCTCTTCTAAGGTCATTGGTTGCTTCACATTCCAGTAGATAGTGAAGTAATGGCTTTTCTGTGACAGTTTGGCAGAAGATGCACTCTCTCTGTCGGAATTCACCAATCTCCCAGTTGCATCTGTAACCTAGACGTAGTCTATATAACCTAACTGCTATTTCCCTGTGGATTCCTTTTGGGATATTTAACCTTTCTAATTTGGTAGCCTGAAGATACCATGTTGCAGATGGCGAACCTTCAGCTATTCTCTGGTGCAGGTAGGCTTTGTTGAGATGTGAGAGTTTTTTGGTGATGATGTTTTTTATGTTCTCTAGGCTGGGTTGAATTGTTTTATGTATCACTGGATGACGAGTTGCCAATTTAGCAATTTCATCAGCTTTTTCATTTAATGGGATTCCAATATGGGATGGGATCCAGTTTAAAGTTATGTTGAGTCCTTTGCCTTTAGCGACTGCACCAAGATACAAAGTGGTGGTAATTATTTCCACATCTTTCTTTCCATCTTTCCACTGTTTTTGTCCTAGTATTTGAAGTGCAGCTTTTGAGTCTGTGTGTATGATTGCATTTTGAGTGTTTTGTGCAATCACATATGCGAATGCCTGTTGTATGGCAAACAGCTCAGTTTGGGTTGATGATACTAGTCCTCCCAGTCTCCAATATGCCTGTACGCTGGTCGTGCAAAGAGCAGCGCCAGCACTCTCATTTTCTGTGGCCACCGATCCGTCTGTGAAGATGTGGGTGGCTCCTGCTACTGCTATGCTATACATTTGCTCTTCTATTATGCGCCTTAGGATTGTCGGATCATAGGCAGCCTTTTTCATTGGGAGACTTTCTATTACTATTTTGAAAGTAGGCTCTTCCCACGGCGCGGAAGGAGTGTAATTTGGGTGTGGATGATCACCCTCTCTATCAAGAATCATGTTTTTTAAATGTAGTCTGTTTAGGACTTTTCCTGCTCTTGCAACCCAAGAGTTTCCATTGTTTTGGCCTAGTCCAACCACCAAGGCCTGCCGTACTGGGATTGGATCAGAAGAAATAATTATCTTACTGATAATTGTAGCTGTCCTTTGTGATATTCTTTCTTGTAGAGAGGGCAAACCCGTCTCCAGTCTAAGAGTTTCAAGCCTGGTCCACATGGGGGCTCCCAGTGCAGCTCTCATAGCATTGTTTTGGGCAACTTCAAGCTTTTTCCACTGTTGGTGTGATAGATTTGTGAGTGCAGGTGCGGCATAATCGATCACTGATCTGACTGCCTGTACATAGTATGTGCGAAGGACTTGCAGATTGGCTCCTCCAGAAAGGGAGGTTAGCGACCTGAGGATTGCCGTCCGGGCCGCAGTTCGCTCTCTCAAGTAAGTGACCTCAGCATTAAAATTCATCTGTGTGTCCAGGATGATTCCTAGATACTGATAGGTGTCGACCCATTCTATTGGTTGACCCTGTACTGTGAGTTGAATGTTGGGCTTCGCTATTTTTATGGGCATGGCCTTTGACTTTGAGGGGTTGAGTTTGATCCCAATCTGTTTTGCCTCTTTACTGATGCAGTCTAAGCATTTGGGTGCAAGGCGCGCTGCATCCCTTCCTTTTATGATGATGACAAAGTCGTCCGCGTAGTTTAGCAGCCTGCAGTGATGTGGGAGTTTCAACCTCATTATTCTTTCCATTAAACAGTTGAAGAGAAGAGGGCTAAGAATACCTCCTTGCGGTGTACCATTTTCATGTCTTTTGTACTCAGAGACTGTGCCATGAAGTTTTACTCTTGCTTCTCTGTTTATGAGACAGTTTTTGGTCCAGGAGAGCAGGTTGCCTCTGACCTCTTTGTCAATGAGGCAGCAGAGAATAGCTGGGGCGCTAGCCAGTTCAAAGGCTTTTTCGAGGTCCAAGAATATCAGCATTCCTGGTCTGTCATTCAAGTGGGCTAACAGAGTTGTAATACATTCCACTGTGCCAACCCCTCTTCTATAGGCATACATATCATGGTGCAGTTTAGGCATTTTCCACTCCAGTCTGTTGAGTGCCATTCTGTCAGCCGTCTTGGCTGCACAGCTTTGGAGAGAGATGGGCCTGGGATTAGCTGGATCTTTGGGTTTTGGGATCGGCACTATGTCTGCTCTATTCCAAGCAGAAGGTCTAGTTTGAGAAGTCCAGGCTAAATTAATTAACCTTAGGTATGCAGCGTCTCCCTCTGGGCCGAGGTTTCTAATCATTTTATAGGTTATTTTGTCGGCTCCAGGGGATGTATCCTTGGAGTTTTTCTTAGCCCGATTGAGCTCATCCAGTGTGAAGGGGGCATTAGTGTCAGAGACTTCTTCACATGCTGTAAGGATTCTGTGCCACCTTTCTTCCTCTAGTCCGGTCTGTACTGCTAATACATCTGGTGGAAGTTGATTGCTGGCTGCTCTCTCTGCAAACCTGGTTGCCAGTACTTCGGCTTCCTGTTGAGGATCTTTGGGGTGTGGAGCTTTAGGTGTTTTATTCCCTTTGGCCCAGTGAATTTGCTGCCACATCTCCCCGAGAGAGGTGTGTTCATTCAGGTGTGAACACCATTCTAGCCACTTTTGTTCTTTTATTTGTCTGGTCTCTCGATGTACATGTTCCTTCACCTCACAAAGTAAGATCCTGTTGCGGTCACTTGGCTGTTTTTTGTATAGCTTTCTTGTTCTATTGAGTCTATGGTTGAGTTCTTTGACACGTTCGCAATAGTACCAATGATCTTTATGGTGTCCGGTGGACTGTTTTTTCAGTGGGATTGAGTGGTTGGCTGCACTTTGAATCGCTTTGACAAATTCTTGTTCTGCCTGATGGAAAGGGAAGTCTTCCTGTCTTCGGGAAGATCATAGTTTCTTTGCCACTCTGAAATGAGGTTTTGAAATCGGTCCCAGTTTGCTAAAGCAAAGTTCCAGGCTTCAGATGGAGGCGGAGGTGGGGTGGGTAGGTCTAACTGAAGATCAATTTGGACCCCATAGTGGTCACTTGTGAGTGTGGACTCAACTGACCATGTTGCTGCATCTCTTAGGGAGGCTGAAACGAAGGTTAGGTCTAATCTGCCTCCTTGGATGTGGGTAGGTTCATTCTTGTTTAGGATTTGTAATTCTGGAAGCTGGTCCAGTAAATGTGTAATGTGTATGCCGGCTTCATTTGTTTTGTTCGAGCCCAGTGCCAATCGATGATGGGCATTAAAATCTCCACAAATGATTGTGTTTGTTGTTGTCGCGTGTCCAAATAACACAGAGAGATCCATTTCGGCTTGTGGAGACCTGTACACATTGAACACTTCAAGTTTGTCGTGTCTTAGCTCAATGGTGACTCCCATTACCTCTATCCCTGCTCCACAATTGGGTGGGGTGGTTATGGATTTGGAGATCAGGTCACATTTTACATAGATTGCACATCCCCTGGATTGCCCATTGATCCATGGAAGGAAGAAGCCTCGATAGCCTGAGATTTTAGGTTCTAATCCGGCTCGAAGCAAGCTCTCCTGTAGTATCAGGATGTCTATGCCTTTGGTTGCTGCTATGCATTGCAAGTGTTGCAATTTAGTGCGCAGTCCTTGCGCATTCCATTGCAGGATCTTTAGAATTCTAGGTTCTTGGAATGTGCTGATAATTCCGTGGTATCCATGGAGTCTGATGAACACGCCATGGAAGTTGCAATTGGGGTATAGGTTCTTAGTGGTCCTGAAATTGCCTCATCAATGTCGCTTTCCGACGAGCTGGACTCTATCTGCTTTTTATGGGGGTGCCTCTTGCCCTGCTGTCTTGAAGGTGTCTATATTACATCTTCGAATTTTTTGAGTTTGTGCTCAATTGTCTTCCGAGTCTCTGTGGTTTGCATGATTCCACGTGAAGACAGCAGACTTTCGATTAACTCAGTGACCAAAGTTTTGAGCATTGGCCAGAGAGCGTTCAGTTCAGTGGGAGCACTATTTAATGTTGTGCAGGTTGAGGGCCTAGTGGCTTTTAGACCCTTCTCGGTGGTAACTTTGGCACTGGGATTGCTACTCCTATTGGCCCCAGTGTGCTTGCTGGATGAAATGGGAGGCCGACTGCTTTGAACACGAGTCTTGTGTCCTCCATCTTTCTTTTTGTCCTGTACTGTCTTCTCACCCTTCACCATGGCCGATGGTGAAGGGCCGTGTGCCCCCTCTTCCTGAATGGGTAGACCCCACGCGGTTTTAGTGGGCATGGGAGCTGGTATTCGTTTTGGTGGGGGTTTCGGCTCCGCTGTTGGCGTGGTGGGGTTCGTTTGAAGCCTTTTGAGCCTTTCAGGGCATTTCAAGTTCCAGGCATGATGTGCCTTGGAACAATTTGGGCATTTTGCCTGAACAGGGTGGTTTGCCTTGAATTTATCAATACATGTTTTTGTATCATGGGGCTGGCTGCAGACTCTGCACCTCACTGGGCGTTGGCAGCCATCTTTGTGATGCCCAAATCTCTGACATCTAAAGCATCTTAGGGGTTCTGGGGTGTAAGGCCTGTGTTGGAACACCCCCCCAGATTCCAAGGTCAAATTTTTCCGGGATCCGTCCTCTTACTGTGAGAAGGACTTGTCGAGTTTCTTGTTTTGTTCGTACTTGGCATCTCTGCTGACACCACATAGTTCAGCTTTTCGAGATGGCCAAGGGCCATATGCAAGGAATAGTGGGGGACAATGACTTTACTTATTTTATCCTCTGGTTTCAGTTCCTCACATTTTGCGTAATTTTTTAGAATCGTAGCGGCCGACTCGTCTTTTGGCCTCAGAATGTATTCTCCTTTGAGATTAGGTTTTGCCCTGACCTGGAGCTGGGGGTACTCTTTTTCCAGGTCCACTACAGTAGCGTAGGAAGACTTACCTTCCGTGTGCTGCACTTTGAAGACCGGAAACGTAGATCTAGTCTGAGGCGCTGGGAGAGCTGGAGAAGCTGGAGAGATTAATGGGCGATGGGTCGTCATGGAGTGGCTTGTCCTGTTAGCCTTATTCACGTGATGCCACTCGCCGTCACTTTCGGAACATAAGAACATAAGAACATAAGAACAAAGGTAACTGCAGAAGGCCTATTGGCCCATACGAGGCAGCTCCTATTCTATAACCACCCAATCCCACTCATATACTTGTCCAACCCGTGCTTGAAACAATCGAGGGACCCCACCTCCACAATGTTACGCGGCAATTGGTTCCACAAATCAACAACCCTGTTACTGAACCAGTATTTACCCAAGTCTTTCCTAAATCTAAACTTATCCAATTTATACCCATTGTTTCGTGTTCTGTCCTGTGTTGATACTTTTAATACCCTATTAATATCCCCCCGGTTATGTCCATTCATCCACTTGTAAACCTCTATCATGTCACCCCTAACTCTTCGCCTTTCCAGTGAATGCAACTTAAGCTTTGTTAATCTTTCTTCATATGAAAGATTTCTAATTTGGGGAATTAACTTAGTCATCCTACGCTGGACACGTTCAAGTGAATTTATATCCATTCTATAATATGGCGACCAAAACTGAACTGCATAATCTAAATGGGGCCTAACTAGAGCAAGATATAGCTTGAGAACCACACCAGGTGTCTTGTTACTAACGCTGCGATTAATAAATCCAAGTGTCCGATTTGCCTTATTACGAACATTTATGCATTGATCCTTTTGTTTTAAATTCTTACTAATCATAACTCCCAGATCCCTTTCGCAATCCGACTTCGCAATCACAACACCATCTAGCTCGTATCTTGTAACTCTATCATCATTACCTAACCTCAGAACTTTACATTTATCAGCATTAAACTGCATCTGCCAATCCTTTGACCATTTCAAAACCCTATCTAGATCAACTTGAAGTGATAGTGAGTCCTCCTCCGAATTAATTTCCCTACCGATTTTCGTATCATCGGCAAATTTGCAAATGTTGCTACTCAAACCTGAATCTAAATCATTTATATATATTATAAACAACAGAGGTCCCAGGACAGAGCCTTGAGGCACTCCACTTACAACATTTTCCCACTCTGACTTGATTCCATTTATACTAACTCTCTGTTTCCTTTGGTATAGCCATGCCCTGATCCAGCTTAATACAGCACCCCCAATACCATGAGACTCTATCTTTTTAATCAGTCTTTCATGTGGCACTGTATCAAAAGCTTTGCTAAAGTCAAGGTATACAACATCGCAATCCTTACCACTATCAACTGCCTCAACAATGCTAGAATAAAAAGATAACAAATTTGTTAAACATGAACGGCCATTTATAAAACCATGTTGCGACTCAATTATTACATAAGAACATAAGAACATAAGAACAAAGGTAACTGCAGAAGGCCTATTGGCCCATACGAGGCAGCTCCTATTCTATAACCACCCAATCCCACTCATATACTTGTCCAACCCGTGCTTGAAACAATCGAGGGACCCCACCTCCACAATGTTACGCGGCAATTGGTTCCACAAATCAACAACCCTGTTACTGAACCAGTATTTACCCAAGTCTTTCCTAAATCTAAACTTATCCAATTTATATCCATTGTTTCGTGTTCTGTCCTGTGTTGATACTTTTAATACCCTAATTAATTTATGTTTTTCAAGATGAAGACGAATTTTATTTGCTATTATAGATTCGAGTAACTTTCCCACAATAGACGTTAGGCTAATTGGTCGATAGTTAGACGCAAGTGATCTATCTCCTTTCTTAAAAACTGGTATCACATTAGCAACTTTCCAAAACTCTGGCACTCTGCCTGACTCTATTGATTTATTAAGTATGGTTGACAGTGGGTCACAAAGCTCCTCTTTGCATTCTTTAAGCACCCTGGCAAACACTTCATCCGGCCCTGGGGATTTGTTTGGTTTGAGTTTTACTATTTGTTTAAGAACATCCTCCCTGGTAACTGTTAAACTCGTCAACCTGTCCTCGTCCCCACCCACATAGACTTGTTCGGCTGAAGGCATATTGTTAAGTTCCTCTTTAGTAAATACAGATACAAAATATTTATTAAAAATACTACTCATCTCTTCATCACTATCTGTTATTTGACCTGTCTCAGTTTTTAATGGACCTATCCTTTCCCTAGTCTTAGTACGATATAACTGAAAAAACCCTTTAGGATTTGTCTTTGCTTGCCCTGCTATGCGAACTTCATAGTTTCTTTTTGCTTTCCTTATCTCTTTTTTAACATTTCTAACCAGTTGTACGAATTCCTGTTCTAAAGTGACCTCCCCATTTTTAATCCTTTTGTACCAAGCTCTCTTTTTACCTATAAGGTTCTTCAAATTCTTTGTTATCCACTTTGGGTCATTAATATTCGATCTATTCAATTTGTATGGTATACTACGTTCCTGTGCTTTGTTTAGAATATTCTTAAATAAGTTATATATTGAATCCACATCGAAATCCCCATTTAAGTCACCTATCGCTGGGTTCATGTCTCGCTCCAAGACCGGCCCACACCCCATACCCAAGACTTTCCAATCAATTTGACCCAAAAAATTTCTTAGGCTATTAAAATCAGCTTTACGAAAATCTGGCACTTTAACAGAATTTTCTCCTACTGGTCTATTCCATTCTATGCTAAATCTGATTTCTTTGTGATCACTGCTCCCTAGCTCACTCCCTATTTCGATGTCATTAATTTGCGTTTCCCTGTTAGTTAACACTAAATCTAAAATATTATTTTCCCGTGTTGGTTCCTTAATGTGTTGCGTAAGAAAGCAATCGTCAATTAATTCTAGAAAATCTTCTGCTTCACTATTCCCTGTTTTGTTCAACCAGTTTATTCCGCTAAAATTAAAGTCACCCATGACATAAATACTGTTAGATCTAGATGCTCTAGATATTTCATCCCATAGATGCTTTGCTTCCATTCTGTCTAAATTTGGTGGCCTATATATTACTCCTATTATAATATTATTAGTTTTTTCGTTTAATTCAATCCAAATAGTTTCTGTGTGTGGCTCTGTTTTGATTCCCTCTTTGAGACTACATTTCAAATTGTCCCTAACATATATGGCTACTCCACCTCCTCGTCTAATATATCTATCTGTGTGAAATAGTTTAAATCCATATATTTGATATTCAGCTAATAGTTCTCTATTTTCTACATTCATCCACGTTTCGGTAAGTGCAATAATATCTATTTTTTCTGTGCAGACAAGAGCATTTAATTCGTTAATTTTATTTCTTAGACTTCTACTGTTAGTGTAATATACCCTAAGTGAATTGTTATTTTGCGGACCTTCTCTTTCCCTGGTCGTTTTGCCAATTCCTTTCTCCCACAAACACATACTTTTATTACCTCCTTCCTCCAAATCAATTCCCATACCTCTATCTACTAACAGTTTAAACCCAAACAAACAACTCTAACCACTTCTTCTAACGAGTTCGCAACAGCAACAACCCCAGCTCTCGATAGATGCACCCCATCACGAGCATACATTTCATTTCTTCCATATATTTCATTTCTTCCATAAAACTGGTATCCATTATCGATGGTCTTTTCCTACTCTGAGCAGCATTGCTGGATCGATTATAAGTCAATTGGAATTCCATGATGAAATTTCAAATGATCACTTGTGGAGTGGTCTGGTGAGTGAAGGACGTGACGTCTGGTGTACAACTACACAACTGTGCTGCTGATCAACAACCTTGTTACCGAACCAATATTTACCCAGGTCGCAGGCGATGAGTCACAACAACGTTGAAGAAGAATGTTGACCAGACCACACACTAGAAGGTGAAGGGACGACGACTCACAATCGACTTGAGAATGGTCCAGAACGGACCGAAACGTCGTCGTCCCGTCACCTTCTAGCATGTGGTCTGGTCAACATTTATCCAGGTCTTTCCTAAATATAGACTTATCCAATTTATACCCATTGTTTCATGTTCGGCCATGTGTTGATACTTTTAAAGACAACGAAGGAAGCGCAGGTCCCTCAAGGTACTTACAAAACAAAGGGATCATAAGACACAAAAATAAAGGTAGCTGTAGAAGGTCAATTGGCCCATATGAGGCAGCTCATATTTATAACATAAGAACAAAGGAACTGCAGAAAGCCTATTGACCCATACGAGGCAGCTCCTATCTATAACCACCCAATCCCACTCATATACTTGTCCAACCCGCGCTTGAAACAATCGAGGGACCCCACATCCACCACGTTACGCGGCAATTGGTTCCACAAATCAACAACCCTGTTACTGAACCAGTATTTACCCAAGTCTGTCCTAAATCGAAACTTATTCAATTTATACCCATTGTTTCGTGTTCTGTCTTGTGTTGATATTTTTAATACCCTATAAATATCCCCCCTTTTATTTCCATTCATCCACTTGTAAACCTCTATCATGTCACCCCTAACTCTTCGCCTTTCCAATGAATGCAACTTAAGCTTTGTGAATCTTTCTTCATATGAAAGATTTCTAATTTGAGGAATTAACTTAGTCATCCTACGTTGGACACGTTCAAGTGTCCAACCAGGGCTCTGTCCTGGGACCTCTGTTGTTTATATTATATATAAATGATTTACATTCAGGTTTGAGTAGCAACATTTGCAAATTTGCCGATGATACGAAAATCGGTAGGGAAATTAATTCGGAGGAGGACTCACTATCACTTCAAGTTGATCTAGATAGGGTTTTGAAATGGTCGAAGGATTGGCAGATGCAGTTTAATGCTGATAAATGTAAAGTTCTGAGGTTAGGTAATGATGATAGGGGTTACAAGATACGAGCTAGATGGTGTTGAGATTGCGAAGTCGAATTGTGAAAGGGATCTGGGAGTTATGATTAGTAAGAATTTAAAACAAAAGGATCAATGCATAAATGTTCGTAATAAGGCAAATCGGACACTTGGATTTATTAATCGCAGCGTTAGTAACAAGACACCTGGTGTGGTTCTCAAGCTATATCTTGCTCTAGTTAGGCTCCATTTAGATTATGCAGTTCAGTTTTGGTCGCGATATTATAGAATGGATATAAATTCACTTGAACGTGTCCAGCGTAGGATGACTAAGTTAATTCCCCAAATTAGAAATCTTTCACATGAAGAAAGATTAACAAAGCTTAAGTTGCATTCACTGAAAAGGCGAAGAGTTAGGGGTGACATGATAGAGGTTTACAAGTGGGTGAATGGGCATAACAAAGGGAATATTAATAGGGTATTAAAAGTATCAACACAAGACAGAACACGAAACAATGGGTATAAATTGGATAAGTTTAGATTTAGAAAAGACTTGGGTAAATACTGGTTCAGTATAAGGGTTGTTGATTTGTGGAACCAATTGCCGCGTAAAATTGTGGAGGTGGGGTCCCTCGATTGTTTCAAGCATGGGTTGGACATGTATATGAGTGGGATATGGTTATAAATAGGAGCTGCCTCGTATGGGCCAACAGGCCTTCTGCAGTTGCCTTTGTTCTTATGTACCACGTTATGTGGTAATTGGTTTTCATAAATCAACAACCCTCTTACCGAACCAGTATTTACCCAGATCTTTCCTAAATCTAAACTTATCCAATTTATACCCATTGTTTCGTGTTCTGTCTTGTGTTAATACTTTTAATACCCACCTATGTTATGATCATTCATCCACTTGTACACCTCTATCACACACTACCTCTTCCCCTTTCCATAGACTGCAATTTAGACTTTGTTAATCTCTCTTCATAAGACAGTTTTCTAATTTTGGGAATTGACTTTGTCATCATGCGTTGGGCACATTTAAGTGAATATATATCGATTCAATAGTACTAAAACTAAGCCGCATAATCTTAATGGGGCCTAACCAGCGCAAGATACAGCTGAAGAGCAACACCAGGTGTCTTGTTACTAACGCTTCGATTAATAAATCCCAGTGTCCTATTTGCCTTATTACGAGCATTTATGCATTCATTTATGAATTTTATTTTCTTACCAATCATAACTTCCAGATCCTTTTCGCAATCTCAACACCATCTAGCTTGTATCATGGAACTCTATCATCATTTCCGTGCCTCAAAACCATACATATGTCACCATTAAACTGCATCTGCCAATCTTTTTACAATTTCAAAACGCTATTTAGATCGTCCTGATTGGATAGTGACTCATTTTCCGTGTCTATTTTCCCGCCGATTTTTGTCAAATTTCCCCAATACTGCTTCATTTTCACATTTGGATGCAGCAGTGGCACATTGTAGGTTAAACACAATATAAATAACTTAAGAGTAAATATGTTGAACACAATTCATGTAATTAATAATTCCCACCCTGTTTTGAGTCTGCACAATATATTAAATGTTGGCTAGTGCACATTCCTTAGTACAGTGCTAACTAAATGAGATTCCTATCCTTAGTGGCTTAGCACAAATCAATAGTTTAGGCTAGATTGAGCAACATTTAGTTGGGCTCCTGCCTAAAATTGTCCTAACTACAGTTAAGGTTTGGCAATAAATTTATATACCATAATAATGAGTAGTAATGGAATAGTGCTATGTATTTTGTTTGGTTTTATATAAAAGACTCTTATTTTGAGTGATGTATATATAATTAGTATGGGGTAATCTCTTCAACTCTGGTATTTGATTAATAAATCCCAGTGTCCTATTTGCCTTATTACGAGCATTTATGCATTCATTTATGAATTTTATTTTCTTACCGATCATAACTTCCAGATCCTTTTCGCAATCTCAACACCATCTAGCTTGTATCATGGAACTCTATCATCATTTCCGTGCCTCAAAACCATACATATGTCACTATTAAACTGCATCTGCCAATCTTTTTACAATTTCAAAACGCTATTTAGATCGTCCTGATTGGATAGTGACTCATTTTCCGTGTCTATTTTCCCGCCGATTTTTGTCAAATTTCCCCAATACTGCTTCATTTTCACATTTGGATGCAGCAGTGGCACATTGTAGGTTAAACACAATATAAATAACTTAAGAGTAAATATGTTGAACACAATTCATGTAATTAATAATTCCCACCCTGTTTTGGGTCTGCACAATATATTAAATGTTGGCTAGTGCACATTCCTTAGTACAGTGCTAACTAAATGAGATTCCTATCCTTAGTGGCTTAGCACAAATCAATAGATTAGGCTAGATTGAGCAACATTTAGTTGGGCTCCTGCCTAAAATTGTCCTAACTACAGTTAAGGTTTGGCAATAAATTTATATACCATAATAATGAGTAGTAATGGAATAGTGCAATGTATTTTGTTTGGTTTTATATAAAAGACTCTTATTTTGAGTGATGTATATATATTTAGTATGGGGTAATCTCTTCAACTCTGGTATTTGATGAGTATTTATTAATATGTTATTTACCCTAACACGAAAATAATCCACACAATTAATGGATAAATTTACGTGAGTGCTTAGTCTTATGGTTGGATATTAATGTGCGCGTCAACTCCGCGGATTTAAAACCACTATTTTCCATGGATTTAAACACAAAATGACGCACTTAATTAATTTAGAGGTGCATAGCTACACTATGCATTATATTTATTGATAATTTTTATTTATTTCCTTACCTGTATTGAGGTTTGAAACCATTTTTGCTTTTTATTCCCCTTCCCTCGCCGTTTGAAACTCATAATCACAACTGTTAAATAATTTGTTAAAAAAAAGCAGTCATCGCACGTGGTAACTGACGCAATTGCGCGGTTATGGATTTCTAGAAAACTTCTGACATTCACCTACTTGAAATTAATGGTTAGTAAAATTAGTTTCTGGTCACAACCAATTTATGTTGTGGTGACAGGGGTTAATAATTTGGGTGTCAGGATTCCCAACATATAACACGGCAATCGAAACTAAACTGCATGATGTAAATGGGGCCTAAGCAGAGCAGGATATAACTGAAGAATAACACAAGGTGTTTTATTACTAATGCTTTGATAAATAAATCCCAGTGTCCTATTTGCCTTATTTCGTCAACAGATCACTGTAAGCAGCGATTTTCCATTTTTCTTATATTCTTAGTCAAAACATTGATCTAAAATAGGTTAAGCAAGAAGAAGTTCTGTATAAGTATTTATTTTTATGATATCTATACAATGAACACGTGATATTGATACATTGAATCTGTGATATATTCAAGGTGTCCTAAAAGTAAGTTAAAGGCGATGCTGCTTCTATGGTGGTGACAGTGTCGACGTTCATGACCATCAGGGGCTTAGTCACCTCCACCACCTTCACCTCAATCATTACCAGCTGCAGGGCTGGTGCCGTCACCGTCTGGACTGTGACGGAGGTCACGGGAACATCACTGACTTGGAACACGGTGTTGAGGAGGATCTGGTTGATGGGAAACACCACGATCTCTGTGACATTCTGCCACTCGTCCTGATACTGCACAGTCTGGAAGACGGGACAGAGCAGCGGCCGTGGCTTGCAGTAAAGGGCAGCGGATAGAGGCACAAGCACCGCAAGGTAGATCATATCCTCAGACTTGGAGTATGAGGCTAATATTTGCCTGGATCTTTCACGTTTTCTTTACCTTTGTACAGTGAAACAAAGTTTAGTATGAACCTAATCATACACTGAATTTTCCACAGCCTTTTCGGCAAGCTTGTAATGACGGTACTCGGGCTTGAGTTCCCACATATTCTTGTGAGGATTCTTAACATTATAGTTACATAGGTCTTTCAGGATCTCCTTTAGATATGTGATTGGTTGTCGGGTAATCTTGTGGAGATCCTTAATATTGTAATACTGATGCTTTTCAAATGCAGCAAACAACAACTCCATGACCTTATCTTTATCATCACGAATCGTCTTGCCTCCTGCCTTCTTCTTCTGCTCTAAATGAACATTATGTTTATGGTGTGAAATAGGCTTATAGCCGTTGAGGGGTCTGTCAGTAAGCTTTACTGTATGAAGAGACTGGGCAGCTTTCTTCACAGCTTCCCTTTTCTGATTGATATAGTAGTCGTCCACTACAGGCTGACATTCTAGTTTGTGGATGACTTGTCCCTCAAAGGACAATTGCTGTGTCTCGGAAACTGCAGCATCCGAGCTGCAGCTGCCGAGATCTGGTTCAGAAAGAACTCGAGTGTCATTTCTTTTAAACTATGAGAAATTACCTAGTGCTCCCGAGGAATTTTCCCGTCCTTCAAGGTGTGTTCACTAGATTTAAAGGTTATTGTCGGAGGTTTACCAGGCACCTTGGTAATCTTAAGCTTTCCAACGTCATGACCAGCACAGTCTGCCCATTTGTCCCCCAAATATTTAGGTACCTTGACCAGCCACAGCCCACGGCTGCAATTCGTAATATCCAAGTCCATCTTAGACTGTTGGCTCATGATGATTGATTGATTGATAAAGATTAAGCACGGGCACGAATATGAATAGCCCGTAAGTGGTACAATTTTTTTTCTCAGTATTTTGAGGTTGTTTTTAACCATCAAGCTGTTATCGCGGGGGAGGATACTGCTTCACAGTCTTTATGAGGGTGTCCAGCTGCTGGACACCTTTGTTGACCAGGAGAGTGGCTGTGTTGATGGCTTCAAGGTGGCCACTGCATGATTCAGGAACTCTTAAAGCTCTTCTAAGGTCATTGGTTGCTTCACATTCCAGTAGATAGTGAAGTAATGGCTTTTCTGTGACAGTTTGGCAGAAGATGCACTCTCTCTGTCGGGATTCACCAATCTCCCAGTTGCATCTGTAACCTAGACGTAGTCTATATAACCTAACTGCTATTTCCCTGTGGATTCCTTTTGGGATATTTAACCTTTCTAATTTGGTAGCCTGAAGATACCATGTTGCAGATGGCGAACCTTCAGCTATTCTCTGGTGCAGGTAGGCTTTGTTGAGATGTGAGAGTTTTTTGGTGATGATGTTTTTTATGTTCTCTAGGCTGGGTTGAATTGTTTTATGTATCACTGGATGACGAGTTGCCAATTTAGCAATTTCATCAGCTTTTTCATTTAATGGGATTCCAATATGGGATGGGATCCAGTTTAAAGTTATGTTGAGTCCTTTGCCTTTAGCGACTGCTCCAAGATACAAAATGGTGGTAATTATTTCCACATCTTTCTTTCCATCTTTCCACTGTTTTTGTCCTAGTATTTGAAGTGCAGCTTTTGAGTCTGTGTGTATGATTGCATTTTGAGTGTTTTGTGCAATCACATATGCGAATGCCTGTTGTATGGCAAACAGCTCAGTTTGGGTTGATGATACTAGTCCTCCCAGTCTCCAATATGCCTGTACGCTGGTCGTGCAAAGAGCAGCGCCAGCACTCTCATTTTCTGTGTCCACCGATCCGTCTGTGAAGATGTGGGTGGCTCCTGCTACTGCTATGTTATACATTTGCTCTTCTATTATGCGCCTTAGGATTGTCAGATCATAGGCAGCCTTTTTCATTGGGAGACTTTCTAGTACTATTTTGAAAGTAGGCTCTTCCCACGGCGCGGAAGGAGTGTAATTTGGGTGTGGATGATCACCCTCTCTATCAAGAATCATGTTTTTTAAATGTAGTCTGTTTAGGACTTTTCCTGCTCTTGCAACCCAAGAGTTTCCATTGTTTTGGCCTAGTCCAACCACCAAGGCCTGCCGTACTGGGATTGGATCAGATGAAATAATTATCTTACTGATAATTGTAGCTGTCCTTTGTGATATTCTTTCTTGTAGAGAGGGCAAACCCGTCTCCAGTCTAAGAGTTTCAAGCCTGGTCCACATGGAGGCTCCCAGTGCAGCTCTCATAGCATTGTTTTGGGCAACTTCAAGCTTTTTCCACTGTTGGTGTGATAGATTTGTGAGTGCAGGTGCGGCATAATCGATCACTGATCTGACTGCCTGTACATAGTATGTGCGAAGGACTTGCAGATTGGCTCCTCCAGAAAGGGAGGTTAGCGACCTGAGGATTGCCGTCCGGGCCGCAGTTCGCTCTCTCAAGTAAGTGACCTCAGCATTAAAATTCATCTGTGTGTCCAGGATGATTCCTAGATACTGATAGGTGTCGACCCATTCTATTGGTTGACCCTGTACTGTGAGTTGAATGTTGGGCTTCGCTATTTTTATGGGCATGGCCTTTGACTTTGAGGGGTTGAGTTTGATCCCAATCTGTTTTGCCTCTTTACTGATGCAGTCTAAGCATTTGGGTGCAAGGCGCGCCGCATCCCTTCCTTTTATGATGATGACAAAGTCGTCCGCGTAGTTTAGCAGCCTGCAGTGATGTGGGAGTTTCAACCTCATTATTCTTTCCATTACACAGTTGAAGAGAAGAGGGCTAAGAATACTTCCTTGCGGTGTACCATTTTCATGTCTTTTGTACTCAGAGACTGTGCCATGAAGTTTTACTCTTGCTTCTCTGTTTATGAGACAGTTTTTGGTCCAGGAGAGCAGGTTGCCTCTGACCTCTTTGTCAATGAGGCAGCAGAGAATAGCTGGGGCGCTAGCCAGTTCAAAGGCTTTTTCGAGGTCCAAGAATATCAGCATTCCTGGTCTGTCATTCAAGTGGGCTAACAGAGTTGTAATACATTCCACTGTGCCAACCCCTCTTCTATAGGCATACATATCATGGTGCAGTTTAGGCATTTTCCACTCCAGTCTGTTGAGTGCCATTCTGTCAGCCGTCTTGGCTGCACAGCTTTGGAGAGAGATGGGCCTGGGATTAGCTGGATCTTTGGGTTTTGGGATCGGCACTATGTCTGCTCTATTCCAAGCAGAAGGTCTAGTTTGAGAAGTCCAGGCTAAATTAATTAACCTTAGGTATGCAGCGTCTCCCTCTGGGCCGAGGTTTCTAATCATTTTATAGGTTATTTTGTCGGCTCCAGGGGATGTATCCTTGGAGTTTTTCTTAGCCCGATTGAGCTCATCCAGTGTGAAGGGGGCATTAGTGTCAGAGACTTCTTCACATGCTGGAAGGATTCTGTGCCACCTTTCTTCCTCTAGTCCGGTCTGTATTGCTAATACATCTGGTGGAAGTTGATTGCTGGCTGCTCTCTCTGCAAACCTGGTTGCCAGTACTTCGGCTTCCTGTTGAGGATCTTTGGGGTGTGGAGCTTTAGGTGTTTTATTCCCTTTGGCCCGGTGAATTTGCTGCCACATCTCCCCGTTGACTAGTAGCTGGTTCCCTCCGAAGTTTCCCTCAGGATAGCTGGAACTCGTGGGATGAATTTCATCCGGTAAAGCGAATGATTAGAGGCCTTGGGGACGAAACGTCCTCAACCTATTCTCAAACTTTAAATGGGTGAGATGCCGAGCTTGCTTGAACGCTGAAGCTTCGGCGACTAATCTGAGTATCTAGTGGGCCATTTTTGGTAAGCAGAACTGGCGCAGAACACTGGCGTGTGTTCATTCAGGTGTGAACACCATTCTAGCCACTTTTGTTCTTTTATTTGTCTGGTCTCTCGATGTACATGTTCCTTCACCTCACAAAGTAAGATCCTGTTGCGGTCACTTGGCTGTTTTTTGTATAGCTTTCTTGTTCTATTGAGTCTATGGTTGAGTTCTTTGACACGTTCGCAATAGTACCAATGATCTTTATGGTGTCCGGTGGACTGTTTTTTCAGTGGGATTGAGTGGTTGGCTGCACTTTGAATTGCTTTGACAAATTCTTGTTCTGCCTGATTAATGTCTTCGGGAAGATCATAGTTTCTTTGCCACTCTGAAATGAGGTTTTGAAATCGGTCCCAGTTTGCTAAAGCAAAGTTCCAGGCTTCAGATGGAGGCGGAGGTGGGGTGGGTAGGTCTAACTGAAGATCAATTTGGACCCCATAGTGGTCGCTTGTGAGTGTGGACTCAACTGACCATGTTTCTGCATCTCTTAGGGAGGCTGAAACGAAGGTTAGGTCTAATCTGCCTCCTTGGATGTGGGTAGGTTCATTCTTGTTTAGGATTTGTAATTCTGGAAGCTGGTCCAGTAGATGTGTAATGTGTATGCCGGCTTCATTTGTTTTGTTCGAGCCCAGTGCCAATCGATGATGGGCATTAAAATCTCCACAAATGATTGTGTTTGTTGTTGTCGCGTGTCCAAAAAAACACAGAGAGATCCATTTCGGCTTGTGGAGACCTGTACACATTGAACACTTCAAGTTTGTCGTGTCTTAGCTCAATGGTGACTCCCATTACCTCTGTCCCTGCTCCACAATTGGGTGGGCTGGTTATGGATTTGGAGATCAGGTCACATTTTACATAGATTGCACATCCCCTGGATTGCCCATTGATCCATGGAAGGAAGAAGCCTCGATAGCCTGAGATTTTAGGTTCTAATCCGGCTCGCAGCAAGCTCTCCTGTAGTATCAGGATGTCTATGCCTTTGGTTGCTGCTATGCATTGCAAGTGTTGCAATTTAGTGCGCAGTCCTTGCGCATTCCATTGCAGGATCTTTAGAATTCTAAGTTCTTGGAATGTGCTGATAATTCCGTGGTATCCATGGAGTCTGATGAACACGCCATGGAAGTTGCAATTGGGGTATAGGTTCTTAGTGGTCCTGAAATTGCCTCATCAATGTCGCTTTCCGACGAGCTGGACTCTATCTGCTTTTTATGGGGGTGCCTCTTGCCCTGCTGTCTTGACGGTGTCTATATTACATCTTCGAATTTTTTGAGTTTGTGCTCAATTGTCTTCCGAGTCTCTGTGGTTTGCTTGATTCCATGTGAAGACAGCAGACTTTCGATTAACTCAGTGACCAAAGTTTTGAGCATTGGCCAGAGAGCGTTCAGTTCAGTGGGAGCACTATTTAATGTTGTGCAGGTTGAGGGCCTAGTGGCTTTTAGACCCTTCTCGGTGGTAACTTTGGCACTGGGATTGCTACTCCTATTATGGCACATTATGTTTGCCATAATATGTGCCCAGTGTGCTTGCTGGATGAAATGGGAGGTCGACTGCTTTGAACATGAGTCTTGTGTCCTCCATCTTTCTTTTTGTCCTGTACTGTCTTCTCACCCTTCACCATGGCCGATGGTGAAGGGCCGTGTGCCCCCTTTTCCTGAATGGGTAGACCCCACGCGGTTTTAGTGGGCATGGGAGCTGGTATTCGTTTTGGTGGGGGTTTCGGCTCCGCTGTTGGCGTGGTGGGGTTCGTTTGAAGCCTTTTGAGCCTTTCAGGGCATTTCAAGTTCCAGGCATGATGTGCCTTGGAACAATTTGGGCATTTTGCCTGAACAGGGTGGTTTGCCTTGAATTTATCAATACATGTTTTTGTATCATGGGGCTGGCTGCAGACTCCGCACCTCACTGGGCGTTGGCAGCCATCTTTGTGATGCCCAAATCTCTGACATCTAAAGCATCTTAGGGGTTCTGGGGTGTAAGGCCTGTGTTGGAACACCCCCCAGATTCCAAGGTCAAGTTTTACCGGGATCCGTCCTCTTACTGTGAGAAGGACTTGTCGAGTTTCTTGTTTTGTTCGTACTTGGCATCTCTCTGCTGACACCACATAGTTCAGCTTTTCGAGATGGCCAAGGGCCATATGCAAGGGATAGTGGAGGACAATGACTTTACTTATTTTATCCTCTGGTTTCAGTTCCTCACATTTTGCGTAATTTTTTAGAATCGTAGCGGCCGACTCGTCTTTTGGCCTCAGAATGTATTCTCCTTTGAGATTAGGTTTTGCCCTGACCTGGAGCTGGGGGTACTCTTTTTCCAGGTCCACTACAGTAGCGTAGGAAGACTTACCTTCCGTGTGCTGCACTTTGAAGACCGGAAACATAGATCTAGTCTGAGGCGCTGGGAGAGCTGGAGAAGCTGGAGAGATTAATGGGCGATGGGTCGTCATGGAGTGGCTTGTCCTGTTAGCCTTATGCACGTGATGCCACTCGCCGTCACTTTCGGACCTGGTATCCATTATCGATGGTCTTTTCCTACTCTTAGCAGCATTGCTGGATCGATTATAAGTCAATTGGAATTCCATGATGAAATTTCAAATGATCACTTGTGGAGTGGTCTGGTGAGTGAAGGACGTGACGTCTGGTGTACAACTACACAACTGTGCTGCTGATCAACAACCTTGTTACCGAACCAATATTTACCCAGGTCGCAGGCGATGAGTCACAACAACGTTGAAGAAGAATGTTGACCAGACCACACACTAGAAGGTGAAGGGACGACGACTCACAATCGACTAGAGAATGGTCCAGAACGGACCGAAACGTCGTCGTCCCGTTACCTTCTAGTATGTGGTCTGGTCAACATTTATCCAGGTCTTTCCTAAATATAGACTTATCCAATTTATACCCATTGTTTCATGTTCTGCCATGTGTTGATACTTTTAAAGACAACGAAGGAAGCGCAGGTCCCTCAAGGTACTTACAAAACAAAGGGATCATAAGACACAAAAATAAAGGTAGCTGTAGAAGGTCAATTGGCCCATATGAGGCAGCTCATATTTATAACATAAGAACAAAGGAACTGCAGAAAGCCTATTGACCCATACGAGGCAGCTCCTATCTATAACCACCCAATCCCACTCATATACTTGTCCAACCCGCGCTTGAAACAATAGAGGGACCCCACATCCACCACGTTACGCGGCAATTGGTTCCACAAATCAACAACCCTGTTACTGAACCAGTATTTACCCAAGTCTGTCCTAAATCGAAACTTATTCAATTTATACCCATTGTTTCGTGTTCTGTCTTGTGTTGATATTTTTAATATCCTATAAATATCCCCCCTTTTATTTCCATTCATCCACTTGTAAACCTCTATCATGTCACCCCTAACTCTTCGCCTTTCCAATGAATGCAACTTAAGCTTTGTGAATCTTTCTTCATATGAAAGATTTCTAATTTGAGGAATTAACTTAGTCATCCTACGTTGGACACGTTCAAGTGTCCAACCAGGGCTCTGTCCTGGGACCTCTGTTGTTTATAATATATATAAATGATTTACATTCAGGTTTGAGTAGCAACATTTGCAAATTTGCCGATGATACGAAAATCGGTAGGGAAATTAATTCGGAGGAGGACTCACTATCACTTCAAGTTGATCTAGATAGGGTTTTGAAATGGTCGAAGGATTGGCAGATGCAGTTTAATGCTGATAAATGTAAAGTTCTGAGGTTAGGTAATGATGATAGGGGTTACAAGATACGAGCTAGATGGTGTTGAGATTGCGAAGTCGAATTGTGAAAGGGATCTGGGAGTTATGATTAGTAAGAATTTAAAACAAAAGGACCAATGCATAAATGTTCGTAATAAGGCAAATCGGACACTTGGATTTATTAATCGCAGCGTTAGTAACAAGACACCTGGTGTGGTTCTCAAGCTATATCTTGCTCTAGTTAGGCTCCATTTAGATTATGCAGTTCAGTTTTGGTCGCGATATTATAGAATGGATATAAATTCACTTGAACGTGTCCAGCGTAGGATGACTAAGTTAATTCCCCAAATTAGAAATCTTTCACATGAAGAAAGATTAACAAAGCTTAAGTTGCATTCACTGGAAAGGCGAAGAGTTAGGGGTGACATGATAGAGGTTTACAAGTGGGTGAATGGGCATAACAAAGGGAATATTAATAGGGTATTAAAAGTATCAACACAAGACAGAACACGAAACAATGGGTATAAATTGGATAAGTTTAGATTTAGAAAAGACTTGGGTAAATATTGGTTCAGTATAAGGGTTGTTGATTTGTGGAACCAATTGCCGCGTAAAATTGTGGAGGTGGGGTCCCTCGATTGTTTCAAGCATGGGTTGGACATGTATGAGTGGGATATGGTTATAAATAGGAGCTGCCTCGTATGGGCCAACAGGCCTTCTGCAGTTGCCTTTGTTCTTATGTACCACGTTATGTGGTAATTGGTTTTCATAAATCAACAACCCTCTTACCGAACCAGTATTTACCCAGATCTTTCCTAAATCTAAACTTATCCAATTTATACCCATTGTTTCGTGTTCTGTCTTGTGTTAATACTTTTAATACCCACCTATGTTATGATCTTTCATCCACTTGTACACCTCTATCACACACTACCTCTTCCCCTTTCCATAGACTGCAATTTAGACTTTGTTAATCTCTCTTCATAAGACAGTTTTCTAATTTTGGGAATTGACTTTGTCATCATGCGTTGGGCACATTTAAGTGAATATATATCGATTCAATAGTACTAAAACTAAGCCGCATAATCTTAATGGGGCCTAACCAGCGCAAGATATAGCTGAAGAGCAACACCAGGTGTCTTGTTACTAACGCTTCGATTAATAAATCCCAGTATCCTATTTGCCTTATTACGAGCATTTATGCATTCATTTATGAATTTTATTTTCTTACCGATCATAACTTCCAGATCCTTTTCGCAATCTAAACATAAGAACATAAGAACATAAGAACAAAGGTAACTGCAGAAGGCCTATTGGCCCATACGAGGCAGCTCCTATTCTATAACCACCCAATCCCACTCATATACTTGTCCAACCCGTGCTTGAAACAATCGAGGGACCCCACCTCCACAATGTTACGCGGCAATTGGTTCCACAAATCAACAACCCTGTTACTGAACCAGTATTTACCCAAGTCTTTCCTAAATCTAAACTTATCCAATTTATATCCATTGTTTCGTGTTCTGTCCTGTGTTGATACTTTTAATACCCTATTAATATCCCCCCGGTTATGTCCATTCATCCACTTGTAAACCTCTATCATGTCACCCCTAACTCTTCGCCTTTCCAGTGAATGCAACTTAAGCTTTGTTAATCTTTCTTCATATGAAAGATTTCTAATTTGGGGAAATAACTTAGTCATCCTACGCTGGACACGTTCAAGTGAATTTATATCCATTCTATAATATGGCGACCAAAACTGAACTGCATAATCTAAATGGGGCCTAACTAGAGCAAGATATAGCTTGAGAACCACACCAGGTGTCTTGTTACTAACGCTGCGATTAATAAATCCAAGTGTCCGATTTGCCTTATTACGAACATTTATGCATTGATCCTTTTGTTTTAAATTCTTACTAATCATAGCTCCCAGATCCCTTTCGCAATCCGACTTCGCAATCACAACACCATCTAGCTCGTATCTTGTAACTCTATCATCATTACCTAACCTCAGAACTTTACATTTATCAGCATTAAACTGCATCTGCCAATCCTTTGACCATTTCAAAACCCTATCTAGATCAACTTGAAGTGATAGTGAGTCCTCCTCCGAATTAATTTCCCTACCGATTTTCGTATCATCGGCAAATTTGCAAATGTTGCTACTCAAACCTGAATCTAAATCATTTATATATATTATAAACAACAGAGGTCCCAGGACAGAGCCTTGAGGCACTCCACTTACAACATTTTCCCACTCTGACTTGATTCCATTTATACTAACTCTCTGTTTCCTTTGGTATAGCCATGCCCTAATCCAGCTTAATATAGCACCCCCAATACCATGAGACTCTGTTTTTTTAATCAGTCTTTCATGTGGCACTGTATCAAAAGCTTTGCTAAAGTCAAGGTATACAACATCGCAATCCTTACCACTATCAACTGCCTCAACAATGCTAGAATAAAAAGATAACAAATTTGTTAAACATGAACGGCCATTTATAAAACCATGTTGCGACTCAATCACCAATCTATGCTTTTCAAGATGAACATAAGAACATAAGAACAAAGGTAACTGCAGAAGGCCTATTGGCCCATACGAGGCAGCTCCTATTCTATAACCACCCAATCCCACTCATATACTTGTCCAACCCGTGCTTGAAACAATCGAGGGACCCCACCTCCACAATGTTACGCGGCAATTGGTTCCACAAATCAACAACCCTGTTACTGAACCAGTATTTACCCAAGTCTTTCCTAAATCTAAACTTATCCAATTTATATCCATTGTTTCGTGTTCTGTCTTGTGTTGATACTTTTAATACCCTATTAATATCCCCCCGGTTATGTCCATTCATCCACTTGTAAACCTCTATCATGTCACCCCTAACTCTTCGCCTTTCCAGTGAATGCAACTTAAGCTTTGTTAATCTTTCTTCATATGAAAGATTTCTAATTTGGGGAATTAACTTAGTCATCCTACGCTGGACACGTTCAAGTGAATTTATATCCATTCTATAATATGGCGACCAAAACTGAACTGCATAATCTAAATGGGGCCTAACTAGAGCAAGATATAGCTTGAGAACCACACCAGGTGTCTTGTTACTAACGCTGCGATTAATAAATCCAAGTGTCCGATTTGCCTTATTACGAACATTTATGCATTGATCCTTTTGTTTTAAATTCTTACTAATCATAACTCCCAGATCCCTTTCGCAATCCGACTTCGCAATCACAACACCATCTAGCTCGTATCTTGTAACTCTATCATCATTACCTAACCTCAGAACTTTACATTTATCAGCATTAAACTGCATTGGCCAATCCTTTGACCATTTCAAAACCCTATCTAGATCAACTTGAAGTGATAGTGAGTCCTCCTCCGAATTAATTTCCCTACCGATTTTCGTATCATCGGCAAATTTGCAAATGTTGCTACTCAAACCTGAATCTAAATCATTTATATATATTATAAACAACAGAGGTCCCAGGACAGAGCCTTGAGGCACTCCACTTACAACATTTTCCCACTCTGACTTGATTCCATTTATACTAACTCTCTGTTTCCTTTGGTATAGCCATGCCCTAATCCAGCTTAATATAGCACCCCCAATACCATGAGACTATTTTTTTTAATCAGTCTTTCATGTGGCACTGTATCAAAAGCTTTGCTAAAGTCAAGGTATACAACATCGCAATCCTTACCACTATCAACTGCCTCAACAATGCTAGAATAAAAAGATAACAAATTTGTTAAACATGAACGGCCATTTATAAAACCATGTTGCGACTCAATTATTAATTTATGTTTTTCAAGATGAAGACGAACCCCATTTGCTATTATAGATTCGAGCAACTCTCCCACAATAGACGCCAGGCCAACCGGTCGACAGTCAGACGCAAGTGATCCATCTCCTTTCCCAAAAACCGGTATCACACCAGCAACCCTCCAAAACTCCGGCACTCCGCCTGACTCCATTGATCTATCAAACATGGTTGACAGTGGGTCACAAAGCTCCCCCCTGCATTCCTCAAGCACCCTAGCAAACACCTCATCCGGCCCCGGGGACTTGCTTGGTCTGAGCCCCACTACCTGTTCAAGAACACCCTCCCTGGCAACTGCCAAACTCGCCAACCTGTCCCCGTCCCCACCCACACAGACCCGCTCGGCCGAAGGCACACTGTCAAGTTCCTCTTTAGTAAATACAGATACAAAACATCCATCAAAAATACCACTCATCTCCCCATCACCATCCGTTACCCGACCTGTCTCAGCCCCCAATGGACCTATCCTCTCCCTAGTCCCAGCACGATACAACTGAAAAAACCCCCCAGGACCCGTCCTTGCCTGCCCCGCCATGCGAACCCCACAGCTTCCTTCCGCCTTCCCCATCTCCCCCCCAACATTTCCAACCAGCTGCACGAATTCCTGCTCCAAAGCGACCTCCCCACCCCTCAATCCTTTTGCACCAAGCTCTCTTTCCACCCACAAGGTTCCTCAAACTCCCCGCCATCCACTTTGGGCCACCAGCACACGATCTACTCAATTTGCACGGCACACCACGTTCCTGCGCTCTGTCTAGAACATTCCCAAACAAGTCATATATTGAATCCACATCGAAATCCCCACTCAAGTCACCCATCGCTGGGTCCACGTCTCGCTCCAAGACCGGCCCACACCCCACACCCAAGCCCCCCCAATCAATCCGACCCAAAAAATCTCTCAGGCCACCAAAATCAGCTTTTCGAAAATCTGGCACCCCAACAGAACCCTCTCCTACCGGTCCACCCCATTCCATGCCAAATCTGACCTCCCTGCGACCACCGCTCCCCAGCTCACTCCCTACCTCGATGCCACCAACCTGCGTTTCCCTGTTAGTTAACACCAAATCCAAAATACTACCCTCCCGCGCCGGTTCCCCAACGTGTTGCGCAAGAAAGCAATCGTCAACCAACTCTAGAAAATCTTCTGCTTCACCACTCCCTGCCTTGTTCAACCAGCCCATCCCGCCAAAATCAAAGTCACCCATGACACAAACACTGTTAGATCCAGATGCTCCAGACACTTCATCCCATAGATGCTCCGCCCCCACCCCGTCCAAATCTGGTGGCCCACACACCACTCCCATTATAATACCATTAGCTCCTTCGTTTAATTCAATCCAAACAGCCTCCGTGTGCAGCTCCGCCCCGATTCCCTCTCCGAGACTACACCTCAAACCGTCCCCAACATACATGGCCACTCCACCTCCTCGCCCAATACATCTATCTGTGTGAAACAGCCCAAATCCACACATTTGACATTCAGCCAACAGCTCTCCACCTTCTACATTCATCCACGCTTCGGCAAGTGCAACAACACCTATTTCCTCCGTGCAGACAAGAGCATTCAATTCGTCAACTCTACCTCCCAGACCTCTACTGTCAGTGCAACATACCCCAAGCGAACTGCTATTTTGCGGACCCCCTCCCTCCCCGATCGCTTTGCCAACTCCCCTCTCCCACAAACACACACCCCTACCACCTCCCTCCTCCAAATCAACTACCACACCTCCATCCACCAACAGTCCAAACCCAAACAAACACCTCTAACCACTTCTTCTAGCGAGTTCGCAACAGCAACAACCCCAGCTCTCGATAGATGCACCCCATCACGAGCATACATTTCATTTCTTCCATAGAAGTGTTCCCAGTTGTCTATGAAAGATATTGCATTTGATTTGCAATATCTTTCCAGCCGGCAATTGACACCAAGTGCCCTCGATATCCATTCATTCCCACTCCCTTTCTTGGAAGAATGCCACATATGATCGGGATTCCTCCCTTGCTCCTAACTAACTCTATGGCTGTTTTATACCTCTGAATCAGTTCCTCACTCCTGACTCGACCAACATCATTTCCTCCCACGCTAATGCAAATAATGGGATTGTTCCCATTACCAGCCATAATATCATTCATGTTGTTTATAATATCACCAATGCCAGCTCCGGGATAGCAAACCCTTAACCTGTTCCCCCTATCTCTAGCACAAAACGTTCTATCCAAATACCTTATCTGGGAATCTCCCACAACTAATGTTTGCTTAGGTACTTCCTTTACTTTCTGAGGGGCCTGCGCTTCCTTTCTCTTCGTTGCTTTCCCTTTTGCGCGATCCACAGTCTCTCCACAGCACTCGTCCTCCAAAACGTCAAATGAATTTGAAGTTGCTATGGCGTTTGAAGGCGGCTTTATCAAAGTAAACACCATCTAGCTTGTATCATGGAACTCTATCATCATTTCCGTGCCTCAAAACCATACATATGTCACCATTAAACTGCATCTGCCAATCTTTTTACAATTTCAAAACGCTATTTAGATCGTCCTGATTGGATAGTGACTCATTTTCCGTGTCTATTTTCCCGCCGATTTTTGTCAAATTTCCCCAATACTGCTTCATTTTCACATTTGGATGCAGCAGTGGCACATTGTAGGTTAAACACAATATAAATAACTTAAGAGTAAATATGTTGAACACAATTCATGTAATTAATAATTCCCACCCGGTTTTGGGTCTGCACAATATATTAAATGTTGGCTAGTGCACATTCCTTAGTACAGTGCTAACTAAATGAGATTCCTATCCTTAGTGGCTTAGCACAAATCAATAGATTAGGCTAGATTGAGCAACATTTAGTTGGGCTCCTGCCTAAAATTGTCCTAACTACAGTTAAGGTTTGGCAATAAATTTATATACCATAATAATGAGTAGTAATGGAATAGTGCTATGTATTTTGTTTGGTTTTATATAAAAGACTCTTATTTTGAGTTTATGTATATATAATTAGTATGGGGTAATCTCTTCAACTCTGGTATTTGATGAGTATTTATTAATATGTTATTGACCCTAACACGATAATAATCCACACAATTAATGGATAAATTTACGTGAGTGCTTAGTCTTATGGTTGGATATTAATGTGCGCGTCAACTCCGCGGATTTAAAACCACTATTTTCCACGGATTTAAACACAAAATGACGCACTTAATTAATTTAGAGGTGCATAGCTACACTATGCATTATATTTATTGATAATTTTTATTTATTTCCTTACCTGTATTGAGGTTTGAAACCAATTTTGCTTTTTATTCCCCTTCCCTCGCCGTTTGAAACTCATAATCACAACTGTTAAATAATTTGTTAAAAAAAAGCAGTCATCGCACGTGGTAACTGACGCAATTGCGCGGTTATGGATTTCTAGAAAACTTTTGACATTCACCTACTTGAAATTAATGGTTAGTAAAATTAGTTTCTGGTCACAACCAATTTATGTTGTGGTGACAGGGGTTAATAATTTGGGTGTCAGGATTCCCAACATATAACACGGCAATCAAAACTAAATTGCATGATGTAAATGGGGCCTAACCAGAGCAGGATATAACTGAAGAATAACACAAGGTGTTTTATTACTAATGCTTTGATAAATAAATCCCAGTGTCCTATTTGCCTTATTTCGTCAACAGATCACTGTAAGCAGCGATTTTCCATTTTTCTTATATTCTTAGTCAAAACATTGATCTAAAATAGGTTAAGCAAGAAGAAGTTCTGTATAAGTATTTATTTTTATGATATCTATACAATGAACACGTGATATTGATACATTGAATCTGTGATATATTCAAGGTGTCCTAAAAGTAAGTTAAAGGCGATGCTGCTTCTATGGTGGTGACAGTGTCGACGTTCATCACCATCAGGGGCTTAGTCACCTCCACCACCTTCACCTCAATCATTACCAGCTGCAGGGCTGGTGCCGTCACCGTCTGGACTGTGACGGAGGTCACGGGAACACGGTGTTGAGGAGGATCTGGTTGATGGGAAACACCACGATCTCTGTGTACATTCTGCCACTCGTCCTGATACTGCACAGTCTGGAAGACGGGACAGAGCAGCGGCCGTGGCTTGCAGTAAAGGGCAGCGGATAGAGGCACAAGCACCGCAAGGTAGATCATAACCTCAGACTTTGAGTATGAGGCTAATATTTGCCTGGATCTTTCACGTTTTCTTTACCTTTGTACTGTGAAACAAAGTTTAGTATGAACCTAATCATACACTGAATTTTCCACAGCCTTTTCGGCAAGCTTGTAATGACGGTACTCGGGCTTGAGTTCCCACATATTCTTGTGAGGATTCTTAACATTATAGTTACATAGGTCTTTCAGGATCTCCTTTAGATATGTGATTGGTTGTTGGGTAATCTTGTGGAGATCCTTAATATTGTAATACTGATGCTTTTCAAATGCAGCAAACAACAACTCCATGACCTTATCTTTATCATCAAGAATCGTCTTGCCTCCTGCCTTCTTCTTCTGCTCTAAATGAACATTATGTTTATGGTGTGAAATAGGCTTATAGCCGTTGAGGGGTATGTCAATAAGCTTTACTGTATGAAGAGACTGGGCAGCTTTCTTCACAGCTTCCCTTTTCTGATTGATATAGTAGTCGTCCACTACAGGCTGACATTCTAGTTTGTGGATGACTTGTCCCTCAAAGGACAATTGCTGTGTCTCGGAAACTGCAGCATCCGAGCTGCTGCTGCCGAGATCTGGTTCAGAAAGAACTCCGAGTGTCATTTCTTTTAAACTATGAGAAATTACCTAGTGCTCCCGAGGAATTTTCCCGTCCTTCAAGGTGTGTTCACTAGATTTAAAGGTCGGAGGTTTACCAGGCACCTTGGTAATCTTAAGCTTTCCAACGTCATGACCAGCACAGTCTGCCCATTTGTCCCCCAAATATTTAGGTACCTTGAGCAGCCACAGCCCACGGCTGCAATTCGTAATATCCAAGTCCATCTTAGACTGTTGGCTCATGATGGAAAACACGAGAATATATAGTTACTTGACCACTTTATAAAACGTCTTTCCGACACGTGCTAGTGTTTCAGAAAATATCTGGAAGAGGGCTGGTGAAGTTTGTCGATGTGGTGGTTGTTGTTGAATACACCTGGTGATTGGTGGTTGGGAGTGGTGTTGGTAAGGGAACACAGGTGATGGAGAGAGTGACTGCAGTGGTGGTACTGCTTGTGACCAACCTTGTAGTCTGTGAGCTAAATGAGTAATGAGCTAACCCGTTGTGGCCACCGGGGGGTTATGTAGCAGCTATCTCAGGTGACTGATGTTGCTGGATGATGGAACTTGTTTATTTGGTTATTTCTCGATGCCGATAAATATTCAAATTGCTAAGAACATTAGAATAAAGTTAAACTGACAATACGAGGCATGAATGTTTATACATGTGCATGAGTAGACTGTTTATGAATATGAATCAAAATATTTTTAACAAGTTAAAATATACGTTTTCTGATATAAATTCACTAGAACACGCCCAGCGTAGGATAACAAAGTTAATCCTGCAAATTAGAAACTTGTCATATGAAAAAAGATTGACTAAGTAGTACTAATTTGCATTCTCTAGAACGACCAAGAATTCGGAGTGACATAGAGTAGGGTAAAGTGTGACTAGAACCGCGCGCGCCAGCTGCCAGGTGGCACTCTTGAGTGCCAGCCGACAGGTGGCGCGCGTCGCTCTAGTCACACAGGGTTTTGGGGGAATTTCCCGGAAGTTTTGGCGCGTTTCGGACGCTCTCACCTGACAGGTGGCGCGCGTGTGTCTAGTCACACAGGCTTTTGGGGGAATTTCCCGGAAGTTTTGGCGCGTTTCGGACGCGTGTGAGGGTGTAGTGTTTGGGTATGTGGACAGGAAAGAGGGGAGGTCATGTTGGGCAGCTGACAGGTGGCGCGCGTCGCTCTAGTCACAGGGGTTTGGGAATTTCCCGGAAGTTATGGCGCGTGTCGGAGGTAATTGGAGCGCGTCGCTCCAGTCCTCAGGGGTTAAGGTAAGTGGTCAGGAAAGATGAGAGTAAGTGGTAGAGTAAGTGATAGAGTAAGAAAATAGAAGGAAGATGGAGGAAGGAGTAAAAGAGTTGATCGTGAGTTAGTGTGTAGATGAGAGGAGAAGGCAGCACGGTCTGTTACGTTGTTTTGGGAGCTGGATGGAGTTTCCCCTTCGTCTGGAGAGAGTGCTCTGGGCCATTATGTGGTTAGACAAACCCATTGACTCCCCTACAGGAAGAGCTAAGTGTGTGTGTGTGAGGATGAGGGCAAAGTCTCCTGCAGGAGGGGAGTGTACCATTACCTAAAGCGTTTTTCAATGTCGCGACGGGGTAAGCGTACTGGTCGCAGGTTGGAGCCTGACTGCTTTTTCTGTGCTCGGGTCAAGAAAGAGAGAAGTCACTCTCGTTGTGAGACTGCAGCGGGCCATTATGTGGTTAGACAATCCATTAACGTCCCCTACAGGAAGAGCTAAGTGTGTGTGTGTGTGTGTGTGTGTGTGTGTGTGTGTGTGTGTGTGTGTGTGTGTGTGTGTGTGTGTGTGTGTGTGTGTGTGTGTGTGGATGAGGGCAAAGTCTTCTGCAGGAGGGGAGTGTACCATTACCTAAAGCGTTTTTCAATGTCGCGGGGGTTTTCGTTGTCTTCAGAGTGTTGATGTTCGTCCCACGGCGGGTCCCCATACACTGTGGATTCCGGTAAGGAGGCGCGAGGTACTTACTCCTGCCGACAGACAGACCCTCACCTGTCACCCATCAATCACTTCTCATTTGACCCAGGTCGTTTCACTCCCCTCACACACAAACACCCCGCCAGTTCCCTGCGAGACTTCATCCGCTACACACGCGTCATACAGCTCCATGTCATGGAAAGGCGAAGCTCTACAGCATGCATGAAATGCGGAGTGTTTTATATTCCATCACCGAATCAAGTGTGTCGACTGCAATGCGCTAGCTGTGAAAAACCGCCCCTAGGACATTACGACATCAAATGCAAGCGATGTCAGCAGATTTTCTGTGATAACCGTGAGTGTTATTCATATTTAATATTCCACAGTTCATTTTATGACATCCACAGGTGAAATATCACGTGTAAACTACTATAGTGTGAGAATGTTTTCTCATTCGGGCTATTACATTCCACACAGTTAAATATGTTCTTTCCAATTTCAGTTTACAAAACCGTGAAGTGTCCTTATTGCTCACCCGCCCCGCGAGGAGGTCATCGCCGGAATGAAACTTCACATAAACGTAGGTAGCATATAAAATACACTTCTCGTATCTGTATTTCATCCCGTTGCAGGTGAACACACATGCATAATAATAAACATATTTTTTTCCCCATTCACCCATGCTGAATATCATTTGTTCCATTTCAGGTTATAATCCATACCTCAATCGACGGAGGGAACAGATCGACGTCATCGAGCCTATACCCCATTCCTCACACACTGAGCTAAGGAGTGCACATCTCACTCGCGGCCACCCCACACCCCTTCATCAAGGTCAGCCACGCCGCCAGATGGAGGGCTACGAGTCCGTATCGCTCCCTGTTAACACAATGTTACGAATTCATACCCACTCACCTGCTCAACCCCTTCACCAGGCCATAAGTAAGTTATTATTACTGTCTGATTTCAGTCTATTTCCTAAACATATTAATCCCCACATATATATATATATATATATATATATATATATATATATATATATATATATATATATATATATATGTCGTACCTAGTAGCCAGAACTCACTTTTTGGCCTACTATTCAAGGCCCGATATGCCTAATAAGCCAAGTTTTCCTGAATTAATATATTTTTTCTAATTTTTTTCTTATGAAATGATAAAGCTACCCATTTCATTATGTATGAGGTCAATTTTTTTTTATTGGAGTTAAAATTAACGTAGATATATGACCGAACCTAACCAACCCTACCTAACCGAACCTAACCTATCTTTATAGGTTAGGTTTGGTTAGGTAGCCGAAAAAGTTAGGTTAGGTTAGGTTAGGTTGGTTAGGTAGTCGAAAAACAATTAATTCATGAAAACTTGGCTTATTAGGCAAATCGGGCCTTGAATAGTAGGCCAAAAAGTGAGTTCTGGCTACTAGGTACGACATATATATATATATATATACGCTTTCATTCTTTCTAGAGATAATATGTTTTCTTTTTTTACAGACGACACACCGCTGTGCATAGATTTGGCATCCAGCGACAGCTGCAGCAGCAGCAGCAGCAGTGGCAGTGAGAGTGACACAGCAGGGCGGGCAGTGGCCACTTCCGGCTCTCACAGGGAGGGGAGGAGGTCTCGTTCACACCCTCACTCAACCCCCCGTTCCTCCCCCAGCCCCATACCCCAATCAATCAGCGACAGCTATGACAGCAACAGCAGCAGCATCAGCAGCAACAACAGCAGCAGTGGTGAGAATCGTACCATTTTCATCTCAGACAGTGACTCAGACGACAGCTCAGCAGACCGCGACCTTGACCCGCCAGCGTCTGTCAATTCTGACTTATTAGCACCGTCTGGCGTAGTAGCTGAGCCAGCGGTCTCACCCATTCATCTCGGAGGGGGAGGGTTATCACCACCCCCCACCCCTCCCAGCCCCATCCCTTCACCCCCTCCACCTCTTTCCCCCTCTCCTCCACCTGCCCTAGAAATTCAACCTCAGCTTCTGGATCGAATTGATAACTATAACGGCAGCTATGTCCGGCTTTCATTCTCCATACCAGAACATGTTAACACCTCACCAGGACTCTATCTGCGAACATACAGGGATTTTTTCATTAATGAGATACGCGCCCTCTTCTCTCCACGACACCCATTCCTCCTAATTTACCCAGACGTCACTCTAATTGTGCGGAATTTAAATGTACAACAAGACAGGGAGGATAATCTATTGGATCCTATAAATAACGACGGCTTTCCCATACGGGGTGAGGGACAAAGAATTACTCTAGAGGAAGTAGAAACTCTTATTGATTTTTGGGCTGACGAATTGACAGAGAAAATATCCCAGTATCTGGAAGCGAGGGAGGGGTCCAATGTCTTGGTTGAGCGGCTCACCGGGTTTTACATCAACTGTGGTCAGATTGAACATCCGATAAGATTAGGCTCGCATGTAGACTATCCTGAAGGCTTGCGTGGGAAAAAATTGGTTTTCAATCCAGAGGGAGAGGCAGATATTTGCCTTATGCAGTGTGTTGCTGCTTATAAATGTTTAGCTAATGGAATGCACCTAGATAATATTCGCGCTAGATCTGTGAATGCTAGTTGGTGTCTCAGACACATGAAATGGCCAGCAGATGTCAATTCTGCAGTGACGTTTGATGATATTCACAAGGTAGAGAAAATGAATAAAGTCAGTATATTCATCTATTCGCTAGAAAGAGATGAAAATGCTAGACGACAACAACGACACTACATTACACTGGCTAGGAAGGGAAGAGGAGGATATACGGATGTCATACCATTGCTGATGTTGGAAGCTCAACATTTAGTATTAATTAAGGATTTTAACCAATATGCACGTAATATACGAGGACATGGTGATCGCATCCCGAGTCATCACAGCTTCTGTCATTGTTGTTTGATATCACTCCCAGCAGATAGCATGCAGAGTCATGAAAGTACATGCAAAGTACATCAGACTCTCAAATTCTACCCACCAGAGAGGAAGATTACTTTCCGTAACTATGGACGGGGATATGGTCCTAGTCACATGTGCTTCTATGACTTTGAGTGCATGTTAGACCGCTCGAACCCTAAGGGAATGATAGAAACACGTCACAATGCAGTGGCGTATGCGTACATCATCATTGACAGACAGAAGAATATTGTTGAGAAAGTTACTTATTTGGGTAAAGATGCGGTCAATCACTTTATAACCACGCTAGAAGCGTCATGGGCACGAATCAAGAAGGGGTTAGTATCCTATGAACTTCACATGTCTCAGCAACAGCAGGCACTATTTGAGACAAAAACAGCCTGTGAACTCTGTGATGAACCTTTTAACGGAGAAGATGTAATCAAAGTCCGTCATCACGACCACACAGTAAGATTCCACAATTATCAAGCAGCTTACTGTGATAGATGTAATTTGCAGTGTGTAAATTCATACAAGTTCCTATACACTTTTTCACACAACGCTTCCTATGATTTAGGAGTAATCCTAAACGAGATGAGAGATAGACCAGGAAGTGAAATAGATATATTAGCCAAGGATGGATTTAAATTTATGAAAGTTGATGTGAACAACTTAAGATTTTTGGATAGTTTAGCCCTTCTCAACGGCTCGCTAGGAAGAATAGCCAAGGATCATATTGATAGTGGGAAGCCTACCACATTCACTTTGGCTATGTTAAAAGGGGTAAATAAAGAGGCCATCCCAAAACTGTTGAAGGGTAAACAATCATTCTGCTATGATTATTTATCCTCTATGTCTGTGTTAGATGAACCACAACTCCCTTCTCGTGATAAGTTTTACAATACACTAAAAGACGAAGAGTTGTCAGAAACAGATTATAAGCAAGCTTTAGAAATTTTTGATTTGGCTAAATGTCGCAACATAGGGGAGTATCTGCTCCTTTACCTCAAAGTGGACACAGGATTGCTAGCCGATGTGTTCACAGTCTGGCGAGATACCATGCTTGCTCTCTACAAATTAGACATTTCACACTACATTTCCTTACCCTCATTTGCTTGGGATGCATTCTTGCTTAAATCGAAAGTTCAACTTGATGTTGTGTCAGACCCAATGTTATATGATTTACTTCGTCGGAATCTCCGAGGCGGGTTCACCAGTGTGACGAGACAGTACACGAATGTGGAGAACAGGCACACAGGCTTAGATCTAGGGGAAGATAGTAGCTACATCATTTACTTAGACTTTAATAGTCTTTACGGGGCGTGTATGACTGAACTACTCCCTCGGGGTGGGATCCGGAAACTGACACACAATGAGCGTGACGTACTGCTGGAGCAAGGTTTGGAGAATATCCCGTGTGATGGGTCCAAGGGATATTGGGTGTTGTGTGATACACTCCAGGTCCGACCTGAGGTAGCTAGGTATACAGATGAACTGCCCCTAGTTCTTTCACATACATGCATTACTGAGGAACACATTTCACCCTACAGTAAGAATATTCTTACAGAAGAAAGTCGCGGTCTGCCTAAAAACAACACTAAATTAATTGCTTCTCATCTTCCTCAGAAAGACTACCTCGTTAGTCTGGACTTGTTACAGTTGCTCATGCGCATTGGATTAGAAGTAGCTAAAGTTCATGACATCTACGAATTCGAGCAGGAGAGTTACCTTAAAGACTTCATTGAAACCAACGTTCGTGAACGAGCCAGTACCAAATGCGCGATAAAAAAAAAGGCTTTCAAACTCGTATCAAACTCTATATATGGAAAGAGTCTCACAGATGTATCTAAATATGGGAACAAGCACTATTTGGTCACAGATCGTAGTCATTTCCTGAAACATGCTCGAAACCCATTCTTCAAGCGGAGTCTTTTGTTAAGTAAGGATCGTGTGATATGTACTATCAAGCAGAAGTCTCTCCTAGTCAACACTCCTACGTATCTGGGTTACCATATACTTCAAATTGCTAAGAGGCGACTCTATGAGTTCTGGTATGATGTTGTCAAACCTGCGTATGGGGATAAAGCGAGTCTGTTATATACAGACACAGACTCTTTCATCATTAAACTGGACTGCCAGGATGTGTTTGAAGAGTTGAATAAGTCTCCTCTCTTCGACTGTATGGATTTTAGCAATTTTAATGACACACATCCATCCTACTCTAAAGCGCGAGAAGGTGAACTAGGATTGCTCAAGTCTGAAATAGGCTCTAAGATTATTAACCAGTTAATTGCTCTCAGACCTAAAACATATTCGTTCACCACACATGATGGGGAGCACACTTGTAAGTGTAAGGGCGTACCATACCATCTACAAGAGAAACTCTCACATGACTCATTTCAACACACTCTTGAAACAAACACTTCAATCAGGTATGTGTCGAGATCTATACGCAACGTGCAAGGAAAGATTTGTACATGTCGCAGTACCTGCAGAGGTTTGTCAGCATTTGATGATAAACGCTACATTTTAAGCCCCACACAGTCCCTAGCGTATGGTCATCCTGATATTCCCAATAACAATGATGATGATGAGATGGATGTACAAGTGAGAGAGGAGGAGATGGAAGAAGTGTTTATGGAGGAGGAGGAAGTAGAGCAAGCACAGAGACTCTACCCAATATTCCGTCCCTGGAGCAAACGCGATGCTACAGCTCAGAAACTATTCAACCCTCGCTAGATTTTATGTTGTACAATTGTTAGGTAGTATTAAGATGGATGCCTCATATGACTAGAACTTTGTATACTAAATGAATAGGATGTTTAATATTATTGTTTGTGAACTGTAAGAACTATGCTGTTTAATATTATTGTTTGTGAACTGTAAGAACTATGTTTAGTTTTAAAAATGATGTTGCTGTACATAAAAAATATGTGAATAAACACCTGTAAATGACTATGTTTGTATAAATACCACCTCAGTTCCTTAGTTTTTAGCAGTCTTAACGAAGCATTAATCACGGATAGTTCCTATGATATAATCCATGCGGAACATCTAGATATTTTCAGAGAACCATCTCGTGTTATTATTGCTGGTTATTCAAACAGCGGAAAATCCTACTTGTGCAGTAAACTTGTAAGGAAGTATCAACACAAGTTCTCCTCAATAATCATATGCGGAGGAGGTTACTCTGAATTACGATCAGATCCACAAATTAAAGGGAAGCTGATCGAGCATTCAACCATTATTGATCCTGTGGAAGAGCGAGTAGATAATGACTCGCATATCTTAGTAATCTACGATGACCTTTTTACAGAGTCTGCGAATTCAAAAATCGTATCAGACATGTTTACTAGGGGCAGACATTTCACGGTTTCCGTCATATTGATTACTCAAAATATATTTTTTCCTGGTAAATATTCGAGGAATATTAGTTTAAATGCTTCTCATTTCATATTGGTTAAATCACGAGACCTGTCACAAATTGAAACACTCGGACGACAAATATTTGGGAAAGTGGATTCAAAGAAATTTGTAGAGTTATATAAGCAAGTTATTAGCCAACCCTACGGCTATTTGCTAGTAGATCTGGGCTCGAACACTCCATCTACGATAACATTACGCGGTAATATTGTTCACGAACCGCCCTATGAGATAGTTTACCAATGGTGAGCAAGAAAGATGTACTGGAACGAGTATATAACGATCCCTCATCTAGCGGAGGGCTTGGAGGGGTACAGAGATTGTATAAGGCCGCCAAATTAATTAACTCTAGTATAACTCTAGCCGATGTAAAGGACTATCTGAAAAGCTCTGACTCCTATACGTTGCATTATTTACAACCACATAAATTCCCTCGGCGTCGGGTGTTAAGCCCTAAACCGCGACTATTTCAAGCTATAGACTTGGCCGAGATGAGTTTATTGGACAAACATAATGATGGAGTGAAATATTTACTCGTATGCGTAGATATTTTCTCCAGGTACGCCCAAGTAGTACCCTTACGCGCTAAGGATGGGAAAAGCACCACTAATGCTCTAGCTTTAATTCTAGATTCACCTCATTCTCAAGGAGTGCGCAAATTTAATTCTGATCGAGGTGGAGAATTTTATAACGCCACTATGAAAAAAATGCTGGCAGCAAGGAAAGTACGGTTATATAGTGTATTTTCTCAGGAGACTAAAGCTTCAATCGCTGAGCGGTTCATACGTACTTTAAAAGGTAAACTTTACAAGTTTATGACGGCGCGCAACACTTTAAAATACATGCAGGCTCTACCAGATATTGTGAAAACATATAATTTAACCCCGCACAGAGGATTGAAGGGGAAGACACCTGCGGAGGTGCACGCTCTATCCTCGCCCAGCGAACACGCCAAACAATTTGATTTAATGTATAAAAGCCCGAGCAAATCAAAGAGAGCTGTCATTCCACGATTGAGTGTTGGTGATACAGTACGCATCACTCTATCTGATCGCATTTCCAAGTTTAAGAAAGGGTTTAAGCAGCAGAACACCCGAGAGATCTTTACAGTTACACGTATTGATCGGAGACAACACATCCCTTTATACTTTCTAAAAGATCTGAATGGGGAAGAAATTGATGGTGGCTTCTATAAACAAGAATTAACACCAACACATTTGCCTCAAACCTTTAATATTGAGAAGGTATTGGGACAACGCAGAGTCTCTGGCAAACTCCAGTATAAAGTTAGGTACGCAGGTTATGATCGATCATTCGATCAATGGATTGATGCTGCTGAGATATTACATTTATAATGAAGAAGCCCTTAGTTTATAAATACAAGGAATTGATCCAACTATTATCAAAACTTCAGTATTCCTCGAGAAAGCAGTTGATTGAAAAATTGAAGAAACCACATATAAATTGTTTATCAGAAATTTTTAATAACTTTTAAAAAAAAAAATTGCCCGTGCCTGACAAGGTCGTTAAAAAGTTGAAAAAATATAAATTGCTTATTCGGTCGCTAGCCTGTAAGAAACCTTCTGTGACAACTAAGAAACAGATATTAACCAGCAAACGAGGAGGCAGTATTTTATCCATTATTTTACCGATTGCAGCTAGTTTAATTACACGGTTGTTCAGTAAGTAAAATGAAAGCCTTTTATCTCGTACCGCGTAAAATAGTGGACAACCGGAAAGCTGCACACAGCCCTGCCTACCCCACTGTGAAAGCGGTTGCTCGTCATCTTACTGTCAAACCACCTCCTCCTCCTCCTCAGCTGCATACCAACCCTTCCATAAAACATTTAATAGATTTGAAGTTGAAAGTGAGAGATCACGAATATGCGAGATCCTTGCTAAACCATTATGATGCTACTGGAATCGTTCGTTGGGATCTGAATGGAAATGTATTGGCTCCAGTATCTGGCATACATATAATTAATGACATTATACATAAAATGACTGTGCTTAAATCTGTTTTTCTACCGGATAAACTCCCCATTGCTCAACTGTTTTTCACACTAACATCTACATCGCGAGATTTATTCCGTAATACTACGGCAAGCAGTCAAGTGTATGAACCTCCGTCTGTTAAGAGAAAGGCACCTGTCAAGATTGATCCTCACAGTAAAAGGAAAGCTTCTTGGATTGTATATTAGCAGGTGAGTGTATATAAATGAGCGTGTAATGTGTAGATGGCTTTACTAGACAAAAAGCGGTCTAAGGAGATAGAGCGATGGACACTCACGTGATATACGCCACCAGTGTATCAGATACACATTTATTCCCCAATAACATCCCCGCATCTTTCCAAAATCGATTGTTTAACCAGCTAGAATTAGATCCCCGGAGGAGTTATGAAATGTGTCTACAAAAATTACTCCTCCCCACTTCACATTACGTTATTAAGCGTGATAATCCCGAGGCATATATACGTGTAGGCGTTACGTATGAGAAAGTGAGCGAGGGGAAATACATGCATTCAAAGCATTTATTATCATCTGATGTTTTAGCCGGAACTATAAAAGAAATTAATACCACGATTAATAGAGAAATAGAGGCCATATTTTCAAGTAATGCTAAACTGAGTTTTTTAGGAAAGTCATTAAAACAATTTTCAGCTAAATATGGAACACATTTTATTATATATGATTCTTCCTCCAATCGAAACAAGTTCACTACTGTGATTAGTGATGAGAATATTAGCTCTGCAACGGGGCATAAAAACATCAGTAGAGTTACATTATCATTTGGAACCGCTTTTGGGAAAGTGTTGGGCGTAGTTCCAGAAATAGAATATGACATATTCGCAAAACGTCAGTATGCCTCGAGTGTAGTTAACACATGTCTATTCCCGCCAATGCCTAGAGGAGGAGTTGATATTCTGTGTGTTTATTGCGATAGAATCTCTTCTACTAGATATGGAAACCAGTCTGTAAATATTTTGGATGTAATCTCCCTAAATGGAAGTGATAACAGCAACAATAAAAAACTATATGTGCGTCTTAACACTAACATGATAGATAGCGTCAGCATCACTATTAGGGATCAAGATGGTAACCCAATACATTTCGATGAACGTGGGTGCACCATAGCAGTCTTGCATGTACGCCCCGTTGCAGGAGGTATATAACACCAATGCTTTCCCGCCACTCCTCATTCGTCTGAAACAAGCGGAGAAATGCGTGTCCACTTTATTCCTCCCTCTGTTGAGGAATTATACATTCTGTTAACCCCTCCTAGAGGTGGAGGGACTGATGATATACGAATTTTCAACAGTAGTAGACGTTATACGCGAGGAGGAGGAATATTTTCCTTTTTAAGCGGGATAGCGCGTCGAGCAGCGCCCTTTATCATGAGGACTCTGGCCCCGGCTGCGCTTAGCTTGGGGCAGAACGTACTAGACGATATTAATAATGACAAACAAACTTTCAAACAATCTCTTAAGAAACGCGGAATTGAAACATTGAAAGGAGTGGGGAAGCAAATGATAGGCGGAAGAGTGCAGAAAAAGAATAAACAAACAAAAAAATTAGTAAACATCAAACGTTTTACTAAAGCGAAATATAATGATGTGTTGTCATAACTTCTTCTCACTCGGTTGGTGTTGTCTAAAGCGCGAACATGGCCGGATATAACGCTCTGGGCCTCCAGGTGCCATTAGAACATTATACAGCCGCTGTTAGTGAAGCCTTTCCTAAAGTATTTTCCCCTCGATTGGTAGAATCAACAATTGCCAGCAGACAAACGGTGGATGTATTACCTGTGAATTCTGGGGTCAATAATAAGTTTACAGACACTTATCTGGAATTCATCATCAAGGGAGTGAATGGTCAACTGGTGGATTTATCATCTATAGCTTTAGAGTTGACTATTGATCTAACCGAAGAAGATGGAATAACGCCTTTAGGAGATGCTAAAAACGCATCGTTGGTGAATGGATTATCGCAAACTCTATTCAAATCCGCTATTGTGTATTTAAACGAAACAGTAGTTGAAACCAGCTCATTATTCTCATTCTGGTCATACGTGAAGTTATTATCTACAATTTCTGGGTGTAAGGCTAACCGCTATGATAAACTGTCACAGTTTTTTAACCGAGTTGATCCTGGTAAAATTGAAGCTGGTTATTTCACTAATGCCTCGGCTAATGAGAAGCAACGGATGACTGATATGAAAACGAGTGGCGTGAATACGTGTTTTAAACTAATGCTGGATGTCACATCCGTTAGTGAATACGTTTTGGATAATGTGGACATCAGGGTGCGGCTCGAACTTCAACCTGATAAGTGGCTTATACTCAGCGATAATGAACACGCTAATTTTAAATATAATATCAAGTCTACACGTCTATGGGTGGATCGGGTATTGCCATACCCTGAAGGATTAGTAGCCATTAATAAAGCCATGGTGCAGAACAACTCTCCTATTACGTATACTTTTAATAAAACTTTATACAAAACGTATATATTGGGCACGGGTCAACGCTCTATAACAATGGACCAGCCGTGGGGGACTGTTATACCAGAACATTTATATATGATCATCCTTGATATGGAGGCAGTGTCTGGTGCATATAATCGCAACCCGCTTTATTTGGAAAACTGCGAGCTTAGTAAAGTATTAATATCCCAGAATAGCACCAATATTGTCAATATTGGGTGTGACTTCCCTCATAACTGCGCCAAGTTGTATTACACAGCATTACAAGCCTTAGGCTTCGATAAAGACAATATATTATCTTATGACACATATGTGAATGGTGGAACCATACTGGCCTTTAATTTACAACCCGAGGATATCGATGACACCATCCCGATTGAAAAAAGTGGTAATCTGAGGATCGCTTTGGAATTTAAACGCGGAGTAGCTAGAAATAAAGTCATTCTAGTTTATGGGGCTACAACGGGTGTGATCAGCATTAACGCGGATCGTCGCGTTATTTGCGATACGCGAGGATAAAATACTAATATGAATTGTTTGGAAATAAATGAGGCTATCAGAAGTAATTTAGGTGCTAGGGTAGACTATCTAGGATGTTTCCTAGCTGATGACGTCTGGAAAATACTGACAAAAATACATAAAAAAAGACCTGTGGTGTTCATAATGAACACTTTGGACTCGGGTTCTCGTAATAAAATGGGCCATTGGATAACATTCTATGTAAATAAGGATGAAGGTAGAAGCGAGTTAGTTATACTAGACAGCTATGCCAATCCTGCAATAGGAACGTATTCAAGATATTTCGAAGAGTTTATGTCTTACTTCCAAGACTTTACCCTATATATTATGAAGAAAAGGATTCAATCCTTGAATAGTTACTTCTGTGGGAATTACGCCGTTTATTTTGCCTATCATTTTTGCAGACTAGGCTTAGAGGCCGCCCTGCTTCACTTTGATGAAGCGTTTAAATATGGTCATTTTCGCAAGAATGATGAAAAAGTGTTGAAATTCAATTACGCTCAGATGAAAATGCCTGTGTGTAAGCAAACATTCTGCTTAAACGGTAGTGATGCTGAGTGTGAAACGCTGTGTGACGAAGTTGGCTAGGATGATGGTGCGGTGAGTAATACTTTATGTTAGGATTGAATGATGAACACAATAATGTCTGTATTTATGTTTACAACATTGACAACAACAAAACTTATAACCTTTTCCACTTTCTACAGATTGACTGCTTGACTATCGTGTTGGGAAGGTTCGATGGACTGAATGAAGGTCTTTCTACAACTGTCTGCTAGCTAAACCACCAAGAAGAAGTCTTATTATTATTATTATCGTTGTAAATCGCTTAAGTGTTTAATAAAGAAATAAAATTTATATAATGTGTTTACTTTTCCCTCGTTATTGCTCTCACCATGTTGATCACGTTACGATAGAGCTTACACATACTAAAAAGGTTTTGCACAGAACAATGGTTGATGGTATGGGAGCGGGTGGGGATGGGGGTGGGAGTGAATGATTGATGGCTGACAGGTGTGGGTCTGTCGTATGTACTTCGCTCCCCTTCCTTAACGAATCCAGTGTAAGAGGACCCGCCGTGGGGCGAACATCACCACTCTGAAGACAACAGTCCCATGTCTTTTCCATGCATTTCTTACAAACATCACTTAAGACCTTCCTGTAGGGGAGTCAATGGGTTTGTCTAACCACATAATGGCCCAGAGCACTCTCTCCAGACGAAGGGGAAACTCCATCCAGCTCCCAAAACAACGTAACAGACCGTGCTGCCTTCTCCTCTCATCTACACACTAACTCACGATCAACTCTTTTACTCCTTCCTCCATCTTCCTTCTATTTTCTTACTCTATCACTTACTCTCATCTTTCCTGACCACTTACCTTAACCCCTGAGGACTGGAGCGACGCGCTCCAATTACCTCCGACACGCGCCATAACTTCCGGGAAATTCCCAAACCCCTGTGACTAGAGCGACGCGCGCCACCTGTCAGCTGCCCAACATGACCTCCCCTCTTTCCTGTCCACATACCCAAACACTACACCCTCACACGCGTCCGAAACGCGCCAAAACTTCCGGGAAATTCCCCCAAAAGCCTGTGTGACTAGACACACGCGCGCCACCTGTCAGGTGAGAGCGTCCGAAACGCGCCAAAACTTCCGGGAAATTCCCCCAAAACCCTGTGTGACTAGAGCGACGCGCGCCACCTGTCGGCTGGCACTCAAGAGTGCCACCTGGCAGCTGGCGCGCGCGGTTCTAGTCACACTTTACCCTACTACTAATTCCCCCAAAAGCCTGTGTGACTAGACACACGCGCGCCACCTGTCAGGTGAGAGCGTCCGAAACGCGCCAAAACTTCCGGGAAATTCCCCCAAAACCCTGTGTGACTAGAGCGACGCGCGCCACCTGTCGGCTGGCACTCAAGAGTGCCACCTGGCAGCTGGCGCGCGCGGTTCTAGTCACACTTTACCCTACTACATAGTAGAGGTGTACAAGTGGATGAATGGACACATCAAACGGGATATTAATAGGGTATTAGGAACAAGAATGAAGGTAACTGCAGAAAGCCTATTGGCCCATACGAGGCAGCACCTATTTATATCTTCCCAATCCCATTAATATATAAGTCCAACGCATGCTTGAAACAATCAAGGGATCCTACTTCTATCAAGATATGCGATAATTGGTTCCACAAATCAACAACCATGTTACCGAACCACTATTTTCCCAGGTATATCCTAAATCTAAATGTAGGAAAATAAGAATAAACGTAACTGCAGATGGCCTACTGGCCCCACACAAGAAAGCTGCTATTTATAACCACCTAATCTCATTCATATATGTCTAAGAACATAAGAATAAAGGTAAGTGTTGAGATTGCGAAGTCGGATTGCGAAAGGGATCTGGGAGTTATAAATAGTAAGAATTTAAAACAAAAAGATCAATGCCTGAATGTTCGTAATAAGGCAAATAGGACACTAGGGTTTATTAATCGAAGCGTAATTAACAAGACACCTGGTGTGGTTCTTCAGCTATATCTTGCTCTGATTAGGCCCCATTTAGATTATACATAAGAACATAACATAAGAACATAAGAACAAAGGCAACTGCAGAAGGCCTGTTGGCCCATACGAGGCAGCTCCTATTTATAACCACCCAATCCCACTCATATACATGTCCAACCCATGCTTGAAACAATCGAGGGACCCCACCTCCACAATGTTACGCGGCAATTGGTTCCACAAATCAACAACCCTGTTACTGAACCAGTATTTACCCAAGTCTTTCCTAAATCTAAACTGATCCAATTTATACCCATTGTTTCGTGTTCTGTCTTGTGTTGATACTTTTAATACCCTATTAATATCCCCTTTGTTATGTCCATTCACCCACTAGTAAACCTCTATCATGTCACCCCTAACTCTTCGCCTTTCCAGTGAATGCAACTTAAGCTTTGTTAATCTTTCTTCATATGAAAGATTTCTAATTTGGGGAATTAACTTAGTCATTCTATGCTGGACACGTTCAAGTGAATTTATATCCATTCTATAATATGGCGACCAAAACTGAACTGCATAATCTAAATGGGGCCTAACTAGAGCAAGATATAGCTTGAGAACCACACCAGGTGTCTTGTTACTAACGCTGCGATTAATAAATCCAAGTGTCCGATTTGCCTTATTACGAACATTTATGCATTGATCCTTTTGTTTTAAATTCTTACTAATCATAACTCCCAGATCCCTTTCGCAATTCGACTTCGCAATCTCAACACCATCTAGCTCGTATCTTGTAACCCTATCATCATTACCTAACCTCAGAACTTTACATTTATCAGCATTAAACTGCATCTGCCAATCCTTCGACCATTTCAAAACCCTATCTAGATCAACTTGAAGTGATAGTGAGTCCTCCGAATTAATTTCCCTACCGATTTTCGTATCATCGGCAAATTTGCAAATGTTGCTACTCAAACCTGAATCTAAATCATTTATATATATTATAAACAACAGTGGTCCCAGGACAGAGCCCTGAGGCACCCCACTTACAACATTTTCCCACTCTGACTTGACTCCATTTATACTAACTCTCTGTTTCCTTTGGTATAGCCATGCCCTAATCCAGCTTAATATAGCACCCCCAATACCATGAGACTCTAACTTTTTAATCAGTCTTTCATGTAGCACTGTATCAAAAGCTTTGCTAAAGTCAAGGTACACAACATCGTAATCCTTACCACTATCAACTGCCTCAACAATGCTAGAATAAAAAGATAACAAATTTGTTAAACATGAACGGCCATTTATAAAACCATGGTGCGACTCAATTATTAATTTATGTTTTTCAAGATGAAGACGAATTTTATTTGCTATTATAGATTCGAGTAACTTTCCCACAATAGACGTTAGGCTAATTGGTCGATAGTTAGACGCAAGTGATCTATCTCCTTTCTTAAAAACTGGTATCACATTAGCAACTTTCCAAAACTCTGGCACACTGCCTGACTCTATTGATTTATTAAAAATGGTTGACAGTGGGTCACAAAGCTCCTCTTTGCATTCTTTAAGCACCCTGGCAAACACTTCATCCGGCCCTGGGGATTTGTTTGGTTTGAGTTTTACTATTTGTTTAAGAACATCCTCCCTGGTAACTGTTAAACTCGTCAACCTGTCCTCGTCCCCACCTACATAGACTTGTTCGGCTGAAGGCATATTGTTAAGTTCCTCTTTAGTAAATACAGATACAAAATATTTATTAAAAATACTACTCATCTCTTCATCACTGTCTGTTATTTGACCTGTCTCAGTTTTTAATGGACCTATCCTTTCCCTAGTCTTAGTACGATATAACTGAAAAAACCCTTTAGGATTTGTCTTTGCTTGCCCTGCTATGCGAACTTCATAGTTTCTTTTTGCTTTCCTTATCTCTTTTTTAACATTTCTAACCAGTTGTACGAATTCCTGTTCTAAAGTGACCTCCCCATTTTTAATCCTTTTTTACCAAGCTCTCTTTTTACCTATAAGGTTCTTCAAATTCTTTGTTATCCACTTTGGGTCATTGGTATTCGATCTATTCAATTTGTATAGTATACTACGTTCCTGTGCTTTGTTTAGAATATTCTTAAATAAGTTATCATCTTGAAAAACATAAATTAATAATTGAGTCGCAACATGGTTTTATAAATGGCCGTTCATGTTTAACAAATTTGTTATCTTTTTATTCTAGCATTGTTGAGGCAGTTGATAGTGGTAAGGATTGCGATGTTGTATACCTTGACTTTAGCAAAGCTTTTGATACAGTGCCACATGAAAGACTGATTAAAAAAATAGAGTCTCATGGTATTGGGGGTGCTATATTAAGCTGGATTAGGGCATGGCTATACCAAAGGAAACAGAGAGTTAGTATAAATGGAATCAAGTCAGAGTGGGAAAATGTTGTAAGTGGAGTGCCTCAAGGCTCTGTCCTGGGACCTCTGTTGTTTATAATATATATAAATGATTTAGATTCAGGTTTGAGTAGCAACATTTGCAAATTTGCCGATGATACGAAAATCGGTAGGGAAATTAATTCGGAGGAGGACTCACTATCACTTCAAGTTGATCTAGATAGGGTTTTGAAATGGTCAAAGGATTGGCAGATGCAGTTTAATGCTGATAAATGTAAAGTTCTGAGGTTAGGTAATGATGATAGAGTTACAAGATACGAGCTAGATGGTGTTGTGATTGCGAAGTCGGATTGCGAAAGGGATCTGGGAGTTATGATTAGTAAGAATTTAAAACAAAAGGATCAATGCATAAATGTTCGTAATAAGGCAAATCGGACACTTGGATTTATTAATCGCAGCGTTAGTAACAAGACACCTGGTGTGGTTCTCAAGCTATATCTTGCTCTAGTTAGGCCCCATTTAGATTATGCAGTTCAGTTTTGGTCGCCATATTATAGAATGGATATAAATTCACTTGAACGTGTCCAGCGTAGGATGACTAAGTTAATTCCCCAAATTAGAAATCTTTCATATGAAGAAAGATTAACAAAGCTTAAGTTGCATTCACTGGAAAGGCGAAGAGTTAGGGGTGACATGATAGAGGTTTACAAGTGGATGAATGGACATAACCGGGGGGATATTAATAGGGTATTAAAAGTATCAACACAGGACAGAACACGAAACAATGGATATAAATTGGATAAGTTTAGATTTAGGAAAGACTTGGGTAAATACTGGTTCAGTAACAGGGTTGTTGATTTGTGGAACCAATTGCCGCGTAACATTGTGGAGGTGGGGTCCCTCGATTGTTTCAAGCACGGGTTGGACAAGTATATGAGTGGGATTGGGTGGTTATAGAATAGGAGCTGCCTCGTATGGGCCAATAGGCCTTCTGCAGTTACCTTTGTTCTTATGTTCTTATGTTCTTATAATTCTATCCAAATTGTTTCTGTGTGTGGCTCAGTTTTGATTCCCTCTTTGAGACTACATTTCAAATTGTCCCTAACATATATGGCTACTCCCCCTCCTCGTCTAATATATCTATCTGTGTGAAATAGTTTAAATCCATTTATTTGATATTCAGCTAATAGTTCTCTATTTTCTACATTCATCCACGTTTCGGTAAGTGCAATAATATCTATTTTTTCTGTGCAGACAAAAGCATTTAATTCGTTAATTTTATTTCTTAGACTTCTACTGTTAGTGTAATATACCCTAAGTGAATTGTTATTTTGAGGCCCTTCTCTTTCCCTGATCATTTTGCCAATTCCTTTCTCCCACAAACACATACTTTTATTACCTCCTTCTTCCAAATCAATTCCCATACCTCTATCTACTAACAGTTTAAACCCAAACAAACACCTCTAACCACTTCTTCCAACGAGTTCGCAACAGCAACAACCCCAGCTCTCGATAGATGCACCCCATCACGAGCATAAATTTCATTTCTTCCATAGAAGTGTTCCCAGTTGTCTATGAAAGATATTGCATTTGATTTGCAATATCTTTCCAGCCGGCAATTGACACCAAGTGCCCTCGATATACATTCATTTCCTACTCCCTTTCTTGGAAGAATGCCACATATGATCGGGATTCCTCCCTTGCTCCTAACTAATTCAATGGCTGTCCTGAATCTCTGTATTAGTTCCTCACTCCTAACTCGTCCAACATCATTACCCCCTGCAGTAATACAAATAATGGGTTTGTTTCCATTTCCTGTCATATCATTCATGTTTCCAACAATATCACCAATTCCAGCTCCCGGATAGCAAACCCTTAATCTGTTCCCCCTATCTCTGGCACAAAACGTTCTGTTTAAATACCTCACCTGGGAATCTCCCACAACCAAAATTCGCTTCGATTCTCCCTTTTCCTTTCGAGCAGTTTCAGGGACCTGCGCTTCAATGCTCCTCGTTACTTTGTCTTTGCCACCTCGTTGAACAACAGGTTCAACACAGCACTCGTCCTCTAATACGTCAAATGCGTTAAAAGTCCTTAGGTGTAGGCTATTAGTTGTCGGTTTTGCCAAGGTCTTCTTAAGACCCCTGTCTTTCACAACTTGCCAAGACGAGGTCTTCTTAATACTGGTCCCGTCAGTCCTCCTTAATGAGGTCCCGTCAATACTGGCCTTCTTCGTTTCCTCCCGAAGTCGTAGCCGTCGTACCTCCTCCCGCAGGGAATCCATCTCTGCTCTCAGAGCTCCAACCAGACTCACCAAATCTTTTACTAATCCTTCTATTATTGCAATAATAATGTTATTAGAATCGGAGCTCCAGCTAACACAACCTCTCACTGTGACTGCACCTGACTGTCAAATCTTTATTCATATGAAAGATTTCTAATTTGAGGAATTAACTTAGTCATCCTACGTTGGACACGTTCAAGTGTCCAACCAGGGCTCTGTCCTGGGACCTCTGTTGTTTATAATATATATAAATGATTTAGATTTAGGTTTGAGTAGCAACATTTGCAAATTTGCCGATGATACGAAAATCGGTAGGGAAATTAATTCGGAGGAGGACTCACTATCACTTCAAGTTGATCTAGATAGGGTTTTGAAATGGTCGAAGGATTGGCAGATGCAGTTTAATGCTGATAAATGTAAAGTTCTGAGGTTAGGTAATGATGATAGGGTTACAAGATACGAGCTAGATGGTGATGAGATTACGAAGTCGAATTGCGAAAGGGATCTGGGAGTTATGATTAGTAAGAATTTAAAACAAAAGGATCAATGCATAAATGTTCGTACTTAGGCAAATCGGACACTTGGATTTATTAATCGCAGCGTTAGTAACAAGACACCTGGTGTGGTTCTCAAGCTATATCTTGGTCTAGTTAGGCTCCATTTAGATTATGCAGTTCAGTTCTGGTCGCCATATTATAGAATGGATATAAATTCACTTGAATGTGTCCAGCGTAGGATGACTAAGTTAATTCCCCAAATTAGAAATCTTTCATATGAAGAAAGATTAACAAAGCTTAAGATGCATTCACTGGAAAGGCGAAGAGTTAGGGGTGACATGATAGAGGTTTACAAGTGGGTGAATGGACATAACAAAGGGGATATTAATAGGGTATTAAAAGTATCAACACAAGACAGAACACGAAACAATGGGTATAAATTGGATAAGTTAGATTTAGGAAAGACTTGGGTAAATACTGGTTCAGTAACAGGGTTGTTGATTTGTGGAACCAATTGCTGCGTAACATTGTGGAGGTGGGGTCCCTCGATTGTTTCAAGCATGGGTTGGACATGTATATGAGTGGGATTGGGTGGTTATAAATAGGAGCTGCCTGTCAGGGGACATATTTTCCCTGCTCTCTCGTGCACTGAATTAAGTACGAAATTGCATAGTGCACCAGTGATGTGCACCGTGATTCAACTTTCTGTATATAACTTTTCCACAGTCGTGTTGGGTGTCGTTGGACAGCCCATGACATTTGCTAGCCATTGATGTCATTCTGATCGCTGTATCAGATCTGTGAAGGAAATTACAGGAGGGAGTTGATTTCAGGGAAATTTTTGTACAAGTCAAGTGTAGAGAGGGAAGTATGGGGGGCTAACGGCCGTAGACCACCCCCCTATCACGTGTCCACCTCGTGTGAGAGGGGGTAGCGTCATGGGGCAGGTGCGCGATTGGCTGAGGGTCTGGGGCCTCAGAAATGCTGAACCGTGATTGGCCAAGACGCTGAGGGGTACCGCATAGTACCCCAGGCATGATATTGGCGGAAAAGACATTCTTACCTAGGACGTTGCTGCCTGAGGACAGGACATTTCCCGTGCTAGGCCAAGCATCGGGAAATACCGCCTGCAACGTTACTAAAGTCACGCCTACATCTTGCTATCTTTCCGTGTGCCGTGCGTAAGAATCCGGTAATCGGAAAGGGGCTTGTATCGAGCCGTGTGAACTTGTCATCTAGCCGCGTAATTGTGGGACGCCATCTTAGAGGAACTGGACTGAGTGAGGCGTTAATTATTGGGCTACAAAAGTGACATCCGCCGTCGATCGTATCTGTGCTTGAAGATACTGCTGTGAGACGTGCCAGAAAAGGTTTCAGTGTTATGAGAGAAACCTTAAATGTTTTTCCGTGTGCCGTGCGTAAGAATCCGGTAATCGGAAAGGGGCTTGTATCGAGCCGTGTGAACTTGTCATCTAGCCGCGTAATTGTGGGACGCCATCTTAGAGGAACTGGACTGAGTGAGGCGTTAATTATTGGGCTACAAAAGTGACATCCGCCGTCGATCGTATCTGTGCTTGAAGATACTGCTGTGAGACGTGCCAGAAAAGGTTTCAGTGTTATGAGAGAAACCTTAAATGTTATGATTCTGAGGAACAGTGAAGGACTCCTTCTCGGGTCTCGTGTACCGTGTAACACCGTGTACCGTCGTATCCTGGGGTACCATGTCAAGTGGAAGGGGCGTGGTACCACATCCCTGCTGTTGTGCGCACCCTGGCTTCCCTAAGCCGGTGTGTCTGCGCCATCCTGGTCTCTGTGTGTGTAGAGCTAACCCCGTGGTCTAGGACCCTGTGCTCCACCTGACCACGTGTAGGAAGTGAGGACGCCTACGTCATCATCCAGCAGCAGAGGGAGTGTGATTGACGTGTATGTGTGAGTGAAAGAAGGTTGCGGGCCATTGATGTAAGTACACTGTTTCCGTTTGGGTAATAAAACTCTGAAGCTGGGTTCGCCCACAGTGTTCCGTCTGTCCTCTGTCCCTGGGACCACCTGGGGAGGTGAATGGGAATTGGAGATGTGTGAGTCTACCCTGTTTGTCATCAAGTTGAGGTTGGGCCCAACTGTGATTTTTGACGTGTGTGAAGACACCTAGTGACACATTCAGAGGTAGAGTAAAGTGAGTTATTTACTTCTAATTTTTTTCGATGTGCCGTGTATGTATTCGCTGTAATTTGATTCCCTTTTTCAGCAGTGAAAAGTGGTAACAGGGAGATTTCCCTTGGTTAATATTTTACTGTTGTGTTGTGGTAAACTGTGAATTATTGGTGGATAATTTACTGGGGGAAGTCATTTACAAGTTTTGCCGTGAGTGGCAAGGATGTACTGTGTTGTACTGTGATGTACTGTGTTGTACTGTGTGTGTAAACCGTAGACAAGTTTGACCTTCGTGGAAGGCGTTGTGTACTGTGAAGGATTCCGTGAGAATTAAAGTCAGTTAACGTCACCGGGGGTCACGATTTACTTAACGAGGTCACTTGTTCGTTGAACATTGTTGTGATTAACGTAGGGACGTGTAAAGGCAACTGTCACAGTGAAGTTCACGCAGTGGAGGAATTGTCAAGTGAAGACTAACGTAGTGTTAACGATTTAACGAGCTGTCGTTAATTGAGTGATTAACGTAAGGGGTTGACGGTCTGTTATGATCGGAGTCAATTGCGCTGTAATTAAGCTGTTGTAATTCGTTGGACTGATCAGATCTGTCTGCGGACAGAGTGATTAAGCACTCGTAGCTAATTAAGGAGAATTAGTAATCGCCACTTAGTGAATTCACCAGGTGTTGATGTTGTTGTTTACACGGAGTTTTGGAACATTGTGTGTGGTACAGTAGTCTACCCTCGTTAAGGTAATCTTGTCGTAAGACCGGAAGTGAACTGTCAGTTGAGAGACAGTAGGCTTTGTCAATACTTGTCTGTATTAATAGGCTGTTGTATTCAGTAATTAATTGGGAATTACTCACCGAATGCTTGACTTTCAAGTTGATGTAATTAATTGATGTACGAGTTATTGCTGCCATTTAAGTGCCGTTGAGACACGTGTGTGTTAACGTAATTGTTTAAATTCAATTAGAGTAACTTTTGTTTTGATTGTCCTGAGAGACAAGTGTTAACGTAAGATTTTTTATAAGGGGTTATCATTCTTGGATTAACCGCCTTGTTACTTGGTACCTCGTTGTGGGCAGCGAGCGCCAGTCAAGTTTTTGTGATTATAGTATTGGTCACCGTGAAGCCGTGACAATATTGATTGCAAGCTTGCGTCACCAGTGGGCACCACTGTGTTCAGTTAGTGTCATTGTTCAGTCAGCGATGACGCGATAAGGATACTGTGGGTCCATCAGGCTGTTGATTAGCTGCTC
>NC_091221.1:17798212-17848212 GCF_040958095.1 Procambarus clarkii
CGCCTAGCTGCCCCAATCCACACCGAATACAGGTGTATTTGCGGCGAGGCAGAGGCCGACAGATATGGACGGCATGGCCTTCTTTGCCAAAGGACGGGAGGATGGCATGCAAGACACGGCGAGGTTAATGACATTATTAAGAGAAGCCTTACCACAGCCGGTTGTCCAGCAGAGAGAGAGCCCCGTTACCTAATGTCCCGCAACTCTGATGAGCCTGTCGGTCGCCCAGACGGAATCACGGTGAACCCCTGGAAGAATGGTAGACAGTTGGTGTGGGACTACACTTGCGTTTCAACTTTAGCCAATACCTATGTTGACTTCAGTGCTACACAAGCAGGAGGAGCTGCCAATCACCGGGAAGCGGCCAAGTCACGTAAATAGAGACCTTGAGCACCACTACAATTTTGTCCCCATTGCCTCAGAGACACTTGGTGCCTGGGGTAAAAGTGCTGCTAGCTTTTTGAAGGAGTTGGGGTCTAAGCTAATCGAAACAACTAGAGACCCTAGAGCTGCCAGTTTTCTTTTTCAGCGCTTTAGTGTGGCAATCCAGAGATGAAATGCTCACTGCATCCACGGTTCCTGCCCGCCATCTGAGGAGCTGGAGGAGCTGTTCAACTTGTGACAAGCAGCCTTGTCACCCTGCATGTAATCAATATTGTAACTTTTTGTGTAATGACATTTTCAAATAAAGTTAGATAAATATACACACTTAACAAAAGAATAGGGGTGGTAGGAGAAGAAAATATCAAGGTGTTCAGTGAGGATCCACAAGGTCTTCTTTGAGTACTCTTTATTTTCTTCTCCGAGGCTATGGGTCCCTACACTTGCACCAGAGGTGGTACCCCTTCTAGGTTTAAAAAAAAAAAAAAAAAATATATATATATATATATATATATATATATATATATATATATATATATATATATATATATATATATATATATATATATATATATATATATATATATATATATATATATTAGTATATTTTGGTAGCAGTCTTTCCTGTAGACATATATTATTAAATATGACCGAAAAAGTAAGATTAATAATTCTAACACGAATTTTCTCAATCGTTCGTACATTTCTTTTCACTGTTGGAGGTAATTCAAAAATCAGTTCTCCAAAATTCATTTTTATTTCCAGTCTGACGCGACACTTGAGCGCGTTTCGTAAAACTTATTACATTTTCAAAGACTTTACACATACACAACTGAATAGAACTTACATATCTCCGATTTGTTTATATCTACATTTGAGTGAGGTGGATGGGGTGAGGTGGTATTTAATAGGGTATTAATTTCATCAACACAAGACAGAACACGAAACAATGGGTATTGAAATGAAAGTGATTGTAGAAAGCCTATTGGTCCATATTTCTTGATGCTTCTATATTGGAGCGGAGTCTTGAGGTGGGTAGAATATAGTTGTGCATTAATTGGCTGTTGATTGCTGGTGTTGACTTCTTAATGTGCAGTGCCTCGCAAACGTCAAGCCGTCTGCTATCGCTGTATCCATCGATGATTTCTGTGTTGTTTACTAGGATTTCTCTGGCGATGGTTTGGTTGTGGGAAGAGATTATATGTTCCTTAATGGAGCCCTGTTGCTTATGCATCGTTAAACGCCTAGAAAGAGATGTTGTTGTCTTGCCTATATACTGGGTTTTTTGGAGCTTACAGTCCCCAAGTGGGCATTTGAAGGCATAGACGACGTTGGTCTCTTTTAAAGCGTTCTGCTTTGTGTCTGGAGAGTTTCTCATGAGTAGGCTGGCCGTTTTTCTAGTTTTATAGTAAATCGTCAGTTGTATCCTCTGATTTTTGTCTGTAGGGATAACGTTTCTATTAACAATATCTTTCAGGACCCTTTCCTCCGTTTTATGAGCTGTGGAAAAGACGTTCCTGTAAAATAGTCTAATAGGGGGTATAGGTGTTGTGTTAGTTGTCTCTTCAGAGGTTGCATGGTGTTTCACTTTCCTTCTTATGATGTCTTCAACGAAACCATTGGAGAAGCCGTTGTTGACTAGAACCTGCCTTACCCTACAGAGTTCTTCGTCGACTTGCTTCCATTCTGAGCTGTGGCTGAGAGCACAGTCGACATATGCGTTAACAACATTCCTCTTGTACCTGTCTGGGCAGTCGCTGTTGGCATTTAGGCACATTCCTATGTTCGTTTCCTTAGTGTAGACTGCAGTGTGGAAATCTCCACTCTTTTCCATGACTGTTACATCTAGAAAGGGCAGCTTCCCATCCTTTTCCTTCTCGTAAGTGAAACGCAGCACGGAACTCTGCTCAAATGCCTCCTTCAGCTCCTGCAGATGTCTGACATCAGGTACCTGTGTAAAAATGTCGTCAACATACCTGCAGTATATGGCCAGTTTCAAGTTCATGTCGACTAAGACTTTTTGCTCGATGGTACCCATGTAGAAGTTTGCAAACAGGACACCTAGGGGAGAACCCATGGCGACTCCATCTACTTGCTTATACATGTGCCCATCCGGGCTCAAGAAGGGTGCCTCTTTAGTACAAGCTTGGAGTAGTTTCCTCAGAATATTTTCTGGTATGTCAAGAGGAGTACAGGCTGGATCACGATACACTCTGTCGGCTACCATCCCGATTGTCTCGTCCACTGGTACGTTGGTAAACAGCGATTCTACGTCCAACGAGGCTCTTATCCCTGTGGCCCGTGTGCCCCGCAGTAAGTCAACAAATTCGTTTGGAGACTTCAGGCTGAAGGCGCAAGGAACATAAGGAGTCAGCAGGCCGTTGAGTCGCTTTGCCAGTCTGTACGTGGGTGTGGGTATCTGGCTAATGATTGGCCGAAGTGGGTTTCCAGGCTTGTGTGTCTTGACATTTCCATACGCATATCCAGGTTTATATTCCCCAATGATCTTTGGCAGGTGGAGTCCGGATTTCTTGGCGTTCACAGTTTCGATCAGTTTGTTGACCTTTGCTTTTAATTCGGCTGTAGTGTCCTTCGTTACCCTTTGGAAGTTTGGTAACGTTTGGTAGAAGTTTAGATAGTTTGGTCAGAGAGTATGAGGTTCATTTTCGCCAGATATTCGTCTTTTTTTAAAAATATTCGTTTTAACAACGGCTTCTCCAATGGTTTCGTCGAAGACATCATAAGAAGGAAAGTGAAACACCATGCAACCTCTGAAGAGACAACTAACACAACACCTATACCCCCTATTAGACTATTTTACAGGAACTTCTTTTCCACAGCTCATAAAACGGAGGAAAGGGTCCTGAAAGATATTGTTAATAGAAACGTTATCCCTACAGACAAAAATCAGAGGATACAACTGACGATTTACTATAAAACCAGAAAAACGGCCTGCCTACTCATGAGAAACTCTCCAGACACAAAGCAGAACGCTTTAAAAGAGACCAACGTCGTCTATGCCTTCAAATGCCCACTTGGGGACTGTAAGCTCCAAAAAACCCAGTATATAGGCAAGACAACAACATCTCTTTCTAGGCGTTTAACGATGCATAAGCAACTGGGCTCCATTAAGGTGTGAGGGGGTGGTTCACCAGCTCACTTACAATAGTGCTCTTATGCCTGTGGGAGCCAGTACACTTGTTAAGTGCACTTGTTAAGTGGGCGGACTTAAGTTTTGTACCAGCAACCGAAACATCTAGTGTTTGGGCTCATGTGAGAGCCCCAGTCATCAGCAGTCCATAAATGTTACCCTGGCCGGGGTGGCATGTCTGTGGACAGTGCTAGAGCTGATAGCATCATCTCATTGTATGGCATGGGCCAGACTCAGCTTTGCGCGGGAAACAACTAGGCCGCAGGCGTGGGGTGAAACATGTGGGGTCCCACGCTCGCTGGCCACTTGAGTGGTTGTCATGGAGACAGCCGCCATCTTAGTAAACATCTTGAGCCGCCATGTTGGTCGGCCATCTTGGAGTTGCCCTAGGGGCTATGCTACACCGTCGCTGATTGGATGAGAGGGGTAGGCCGCTGTATGCCTTCCTCTCATTGGTTATTTCGAGAAGGACGCGGGAAGAGCCGGTGTGAGCATCATTCTGAACTCGGCCGCCACCTTGTCAAGACGTTCCTGTACTCAATTCGGCCAAATTGATGTATAGGGCGTCGTGGTGGCTGGACTACAACTGCTGATGCTTCCTGCTTCACCTACGACATCGGTCGTCACAGAATCCGGCCGAAGTCGTCGCTTGGAGGGGTTTAAGACATTATTGTATGCAGGGGGTAGAGGTACAGTGATCTGGGATCGTGGGGGAATGTGCATACGAGCAGCAACAGACTCGTAGATCCCATACCAGTGATGATTAGACTTGCTAGTGCTCTGTAGCAGTCGATGGGAACGGGGAAATTCGTGTCAGTGTTAAGGCAATTTCCCGTGTTTGTACTACGGTCAGGAACTACCGCCGCCTACGCCACCCGGAGCGAGCCAGCCACCTATAGCGGGGTGCCTGATGTATGGGAATGGTGTGTAAAGCCGGCAGTGTGAATGAGTAAGTACCTATGTGTGTATTTCGGTGATTAGTAGTCTCTAAAGCTTGAATTCGAGGTCAAGTGTTCCGTCACATTGTCACGCAGCACCTGTTCAGGTGGAGTGAATTGTGGGCGAGGAGATTAATCACCTGTGTTGTCATCTTGTCAGTCCAGAGGGACTTAAGGTTTGGTGTACACAGACGTACAGTGTGTGTGTGTGTGTGTGTGGGTACACACGGGAACACAGAATATACATAGATTAGCCAAGGACTGAGAAGGTGTCCATGTAATAAATTCTTCTATTTCATTGTGGTAATCATTTTTGATCGTCCGTGGGACGGAGTGATATCATTTCCATGTGTGGTCTTGCAGGTGTGGAATTCCAACACTGAGCGCTCAGGTATGTGTAACGCCAGTGATTCCTGGCAATGATTATTGTGGAGTGTGCCACAGTGTGGCTTAAATTTCTTGTAGTGTTCCCAGGGCCGTGACAAGTGTGATTTATATAAATATATATATTGTGGTTGCAGTATTAATTAACGTAATTTTGGTGAGGTTTGGTGAGTGACGAGGCCGTCTAGAGAGACCGCCCCCGCTCTGTCGAGTAACGTAACTCTCGAGTGTTTATCGGCATGCGTGACCGATAAATCACTCACCCATGTGATTTAAGGAGTGTGAGATTCTCCTTAGTGTTCCCAATAACGTTTGATAGCTGTAGGCTACATGTGTCAGCGGTAATTATATATATATATGTAATCGTAGTGTCACGGTGCCCAGTGTTAATGTGTTATTTACTGTGTGGTGATTGCAATATATTGACCTATGTTCTAGGGGTCCTTTGCAGCAGTAAGTAAGTAAGTGTGTGCAGTATCCTAATATTTGGAAATTAGAGTACTTGCCGTGTGTGTTATTGCAAAGGGGGTTGTTATTTGATGGTGATTGTTGCTAGTGTTGAGCAATCACCGTATGTGATTGCAGTTCAGTAAAACCATTGTGGGGCAGTGTTCTAGAGGGTTCATGTCCTGTAGGTTATTTTACTAGATTCTGCAGTATTGTCATTGCAACCGGATTGTAACGTAAATCACTGTGATTTGTTAGTGTGATTTGTCATTGTCGTGGGTGAACTCGGCTGTAGACGAGTACTTGGGTATACATATATTCTCCTGGTTATCTGGTAGGACATCGAAGTCCAGTATTCAGTGAGGTGATTGCGAGGCAATTAATATAACGTAACCAAGGGAACGCCCATTGCTTTAAGAGAATTTGTTCTTTGACAATTTGAGTAACGTAGAATGCGTTTGGGTTAATTTACTTTCCTGTAAGCAGCTACGGTAGTCTCGAGGAGCCTAGCCATCAGCCAGATAAGAATTAGAGTATTGTCTGTCGTAATTAACGGTCAGTGGGCCGGGTAATTGACGTGTTTCAGGAAGTCAAAGTAATTAATCTCGATCCTTGTTTGATCGACTCACACGAAGGCTACATTGTTCCATTAACGTAACGTCGTTATCTGCCCGGAAGTACCGGCATTTGATTGACTCGTGAGAGGAGTAACGTCATTTTAGAATAACGTAAACGTGGGGCTAATTACTGTTATTAGTCGCCTGAATTGGTCTGAGTATGGAAGGCTTAGACGGAATTCGTACCTTAATGTAAATTGCTGAGCCAGTGTGAAAGGTTGCGTATTTTAATTGTTTAATTATTGATCTTGAGGATAGTAATTAATTACTCTAAAGGTAATCACGAGTGATTACCGTTCTCTTAGCACTTTGGACATTGCAAATCAGAGTTTACCATCGCTGAGTGATTAGTAACCGATTAGCGTAAATTAACGTAACTAGTAGAGATTAATCAGCTGTCTGGAAGTATAGGGATTAATGGGATTTTCTCACTGAATGCTCGACGGGTAGAGTGTTGTTTGATTTCCGCGTTACTAGTGACAGTTGTAAGAGTTGTTAATTTAACGTAAATGTTACCTTGTTATTAACGTAAATGCTATTGTGTTATTAACGTAAATCAATTGCTATTGATTGTTGATCGTCCGTGGGACGGAGTGTTAACGTAAGGATTAATTGTGGAAGGGTGCTGGAGTTGCCAGTGAACCCATTAGTTATTGTTGTAATTGAAAGACTACTGATTTGATTGCATTGCAACCGCTGTTGCAGGAGTAGACTGCACTGAGGCGTAGAACAGTTAGGAGGTTACTGGAGACGTATTTCAGAACCTACTGTGTCATTTGTTGTAATTGTGATTATAGATCTGTTAGTTCTTGTTGCTTGTTGATTCCTCTGTGGTCACGCTTATGTTCGAGTTAGTTCATTATGCAGTCCGAGGGGCTGGTGTCTAGCTGTCATTGATAGTGTCACAGGAAGGATTTCGAGTAACGTCATTGACATTTCTTTTGTTTTGTTGTAGTAGTTAGTACTTTATTGAATAAACTAAGTTGTTATGGTTAACACTGTCTTTTCGTTACACCCCCACACATTATTATTGTTATGCAAATGTTCTTCACACTCGACTAAAATTGAGACTAACTTTCTGAGCTTTGGATCAAATATACGGCACCATACAACAATAAATTATTGTTGTGAGAGCCCGTGACCTACTCGTTAGATTCGCTTCGGCGATTGGCGAAGGTCGGCGGCCTAAGTGGGGGGGATTTCAATTTTCATTGGGGTCTCGGCGTTTGCTCGCGCCTAGTCAATTGTTCATACATGGTCCCAAAGTGAGGTGTGACGGTAACGCGTTGGTGTTCGGCTGTTTAAGGCTAGGGGTATGGCCTCGTCACATAGTTATAAAAAAAAATAGAAAAAACTGGAACTTCGTCTGTGGTAAGGTAAGGAGAAGACACACAAAACACAAGTAAAACTTTAACAATGAAATTTTAATTACGTTAAATAAATCAAAACATGAAAATAATGCACAAACAAATTCTTATAATAAAATCAATGAATCAAAATAATAAGAATACTTAAATGACAAAATGAAAAGTTACGTTAAGGCAAAATAACAAGTGCAATACAAAAGGTAAGTGGGAGGTGCTGGAATATTGGCTTAAAGCCACCACCTCTCTCAGTACACGCTAGAGTCTAGCTGGGAGGAGTGCTGGCTACGAAAGCACGGAACATTCTGAGGACTGATGTTGGGGCGACCCCAGACATCAGGTAGTATTGGGGGGCGAGTGCAGGTGCAGCCAGACCGGCGACCAATCAGCGGAGTCGTAGCGATCAACGGGTAGTTTGGTGGTTGGAGTTCGAACAGGTGGCTGGCTGTATACGTTTCTGCTCACCCTGGCAAGCCTTGCTGGTGGTGTTGTCGTTGTTGGACATTTCTTCCATAGTCTTTTTATATAATTGTGAAGACGTAATTTTGGAGGGAAGAGCAGGCTCAATCTCTTGAAGGAGATTATCGTCACAACTCTCCCCCGAAGCCTGCGGTTCTGGAAGAAGTACGTCGTTATGTGGTGGAGTATTAGATGGAGGTGCTTCTACTTCATAAACTCTGGAGAGATCATGGGCTAAGATGTTGTCAGACTCTTGGTATAGCGTGTCTCCAGGTTGAATTTCTGCAGTTAGCAAGCCCATAGTAGAAGACGTTGAGATGAGAAGTGGGCGTGCTGCAGGAGGTGTAGGGTGGTGTGGTCCGTATTGATGGTGGACCGAGCACTTTTCAGGTGTGGAGTGAAGTGCTGAAGCTTCAGGATGAGGAAGAGTAGCTCCTTGCCAATTGTTCCATCGTTCCTTGTAGCAGTAGTCGCTGACAGGTGTATTCTCGCCTCGTTGCTGCATCACGACACCACCCACGTCGGTACCATTGGCGTCGACATGGAGGATGAAGGGCTTATCTGACGAGGTGAGAGTGGAATTAGAAGAGGGCATAGGAGCACGAGTATTATCCTGAAAGCATTTGGGAAGATCATTAAGGATTTTGGAATTAGAAAGCGCCGACTCCTTGTCAGTGCTTTCGGGAGAAGAAGCCGGGATGGTCTCACTGTGGATGTAGGGTTCTGTGAAGGTAGAACAATTAATCAAGACAGTGGGAAGAGTACCATTATATTGCTTCAGGAGGTTGACGTGGCACAGCTGGGTCTTCCGCCGCCTATCTGGAGTCTCTATGACGTATGTGTTGTTGTTTCTGCACTCTTTGACGCAGTAGGGTCCTGAAAATTTGTTTTGTAAAGGTGAACCTGGGATAGGGAAATAAGCAAGGACGAAGTCTCCCGGCTTGAATTTTCTTACTTTGCTGGTCTGGTCGTAATGAGTCTTCATTCTCACCTGGGCTTTCAATAGATTATCATGGGCAAAGCGGTGGACTCTCTCTAGAATGTGCTGAAGGTTTTGAAGAAACTGGGGCACATTCTGATGCTCACTGAAGGTGGCATCTCTGAGAGAGTCTTTGAAAGCCTTAAGGGGAGTACGGCACTTACGGCCGTAGAGCATCTCATAAGGAGATACTCCTAGGGACTCATTGGGGAGACTTCTGAAAATACACATTATTAGGTCAATCTGCTTATCCCAATCCTTTGAGGTTTCACTACAAAACTTTTTCAAGAGTGCTTTGATGGTCTGATGACTACGTTCAAGAGAACCCTGTGAAGCAGGATGATAGGGGCTGGACAATACCTGTTTGATGTTGAACTCCTCCAGTGTCCTTTTGAAGAGATCACTGGTGAAGTTGGTGCCACAATCACTTTGAATCTCCCTGGGAAATCCGTATTGAGTGAAGATCTTCAGTAGATGTTTGATAACCGTAGCAGCTGTGATGTTCTTCACTGGAACTGCTATGGGAAATCTGGTGGTAGGACACAGGATGGTTAGGATGTAGGCGTTACCTGAACTGGTCCGAGGTAAAGGACCAACACAGTCTATTATGAGTCTGTGGAAAGGTTCCACAGGCACCTGTATGGGAATCAGTGGTGCTCTGGGAATGGAGACGTTCGGTTTGCCTGCCATCTGACATGTATGACACTGTTTTACGTACTGTTTGACGTTGTTTACCATACCTGGCCAGTAGTAGTCTTGACGAATCCCATGGTAAGTCTTGTTGAAGCCGTAGTGGGAGAATGCTCCGTGGGCCAGGTGTAGAATAGTGGGCCGCAGGCTGGTGGGAATCACAAGTTGTTCGGTGTTGGCCCAATCGTCCTCCTCCTTCAGTTTACTGGGTCTATATCTGCGGTAGAGCAAGTCGTTCTCTAGGAAGAACCCAGGAATACTGTCGGGTTGAGTCTCAGCCTGGAAAAACAATGGTGTTAAAGTAAGATCTTCCCTCTGCAACTTACGGAACTCCAACTTGGTCAGATGCGGGGGTAGTTTCTGAGGGTCTTGAGGGACAGCGGTAGCAGTAGAGTCAGCTGGCTGTGGACGTGCGGCTTGTGCACGGGTGGTCACGAGAACCGGAGGAGAAACTTCATCACTCTCTTGAACCTCTGCTGGAACATACTCAAGAATAGGGTTACTTGGCACAGAGTTACACACCTGGGGTTTGTCCATGACGATCAGGTTGGTCGGTTGCAGGTCTTCTGCCAAGTCGTTGCCTAGGAGAAGTTGCACTCCAGGCATGGGAAAAGGCTTTTCCCTGACGGCGACTTGGACTTCCCCGTTCACGTAGGGACAATCCAGGTGGACTCTGGCGAGAGGGTATGGAGTGGTAGCAGTGAGGTCAGTGATGAAGACTGTTTCCCCGGTGTAGACTATGTTGGGCACAGCCGACTTCAAGATGATCGATTGTAGAGCCGCTGTGTCCCTCAAGATCTTCAATTTGAAACGTCCCTCCGGATTTGAACCGTTGGCAGAGACAGTTCCAGTATACAGGTGGTTACTGAAAAGAGAAAGATCATTAACATCAACACCAACATTCATCACAGGCTTACCGGACTTAGGAGGAGTTGGTTTGGGTCGTTGTTGGTCAGTGGTTCCCTTGTATTGAGACTTACCACACTTGTCTATGGTATGTCCATAGAGTCTACAATACTTGCAGTACAGTTGTGAACCAGCTTGATCGGGGCTCACCTTCTCGTAACTGTACCACGACTTCTGACTGGAGGATGGTTCAGGTGTCAGCCGGTGGATGAGGCTGTAAGTGTCAGCCGACTTAGCACACTTCAGGTAGTCGGTTTCTTCTTTATCTGCTAAGTAGAGGCGGACAGGAGGCGGCACACGTCTCAAGAATTCTTCAACAAGCATCAGGTTGACGAGTTCTGTAAAAGTAGAGACATGTGCTGCTTCCAGCCATTTCATGAAATACCTCCGTTTCGTGTTAGCAAACTCGAGGAAGGTAGTGGTACTTGCCTTCAGGTGGTCACGGAATTTCCTTCTATAACTTTCGGTGGAAAGTAGGTAGGCGTCCAACACTGCTTGTTTCAGAGTGTAGTAGTCATTCTCAGACGCCAAAGTACTGAGTGTGACTGCAGCTCTACCTGTAAGATGGACTCTGAGAAGTGTGGCCCATTGGTTGACAGGCCAACTGAGTTGATTAGCAAGGGTTTCAAAGGTGGTAAAGAACACATCAACTTCTGCTTCTACAAAGGATGGCATTAACTTACTTGCATGTGATATATTAAAACTGACGGGAAGATTGGCAGTAGCTTGTTGGCGTTGAGTGAAGTGGGAAGTTTCCAAGGCGATTTCACGTTGACGACACTCTAGAGCCAGAGTTGCTTGTTGCTTGTCATGTTCGCGTTGCATCTCCAACTCGCGTCGTTTGGTTTCAAGCTGTACTCGTTCCCGCTCCTGGAGTGTTTCAAGCTGTACACGTTCCCGCTCCTGGAGTAGTGCAATCTCACGTTCTTGTTCTTCTCTCCGTATGGCAGCTGCTTCTCTTTGCTGCTCACGTTCAATCTTAGCCAGCTCTAGTTTAAGTTTCATCGTCGCCAAATCAGTTTTATCTGCAATATAGTAAGTTTCATGTGTTTCAGAGTCTATCTTACCTTGCTCTAAATAGTAATCCAGCAACAGGTTGTGTAGGTCATTTTTGTTGGCTTGGTAGGGAACTTCTAGTTGATACTCATGTGCAAGAGTTTGTAGTTCAGTCCTCTTGGCACGACTTAAAGTCCCTATTTCACCTGCTGGATTTGCACGGAAAGTTTGGAGACGAAACATGGTGAAATTAGCAAATAAAGGTACACGAATGTTCAATAATGAAATGTCAGAAACAGGACAACGTGGCAACTGGTACCTATCCTGTGTGATCTTTAACAATTAACGTTAAGTGAAAGATATTAAATGATTAAATTAAATCAAGGGCGCAGGAAATCTTGTACCCGGTACTCATGTAAGAGAATAAGGGCAAGAAAATCCTACTAACAAATGAAACAAAGTTTCGAAAACAAATGAAACAGTTAAATGCTTCAAAAGTAAAATTGGTAGTCCAAGGATGTAGGCATACCTTGCCAAGTCTCTATAGGACATAAAGCAAGTTTTTCCTACTGAATTTAATATGATACTTACAGAATTAGCGAACTTTTGTGCTCTGAAAAAATAAGCTAATTCCCTACCGTTGTATGTATCATCATCTCTGACTGACGTGTAGGGGTGCGAGGTGTCAACTGGTGACGAGAACTGCTGCTGAGGTCCCAATTCAGCAACTAAAGTTCGAGCTAGAGGAACTATGGCCCTCTTTGTCCTCCTACAGTCAGATTGCAGAAGATTGGGTACTCTTGACCCGGGGCAGACCACAGTACCAGGGTACCAATATGATGATCTGTCAGAATGAGAAATATTCAAGGGACATAGATGGTAAATACGAGTAATAACATGGAGGGAGAGATGACCAATTAAGAGTATGACTGAGGCCTACAGTCACCACGTAATCCAAAGTTGTCTCACCTTCACTATATGTTACTCTCGTAATGCACAATACACCGCACCTTATAAAAAATGAAATTGAATGAAAAATAGTAAAGCTACGTTAACAAAGTTAAATACGCTTACCATAAATTACCACTTGGCACCAGTACCTGAGTGAAGATCCCGGACAGGCCCCCATATAACTTGTGACGGTAACGCGTTGGTGTTCGGCTGTTTAAGGCTAGGGGTATGGCCTCGTCACATAGTTATAAAAAAAAATAGAAAAAACTGGAACTTCGTCTGTGGTAAGGTAAGGAGAAGACACACAAAACACAAGTAAAACTTTAACAATGAAATTTTAATTACGTTAAATAAATCAAAACATGAAAATAATGCACAAACAAATATGTATAATAAAATCAATGAATCAAAATAATAAGAATACTTAAATGACAAAATGAAAAGTTACGTTAAGGCAAAAATAACAAGTGCAATACAAAAGGTAAGTGGGAGGTGCTGGAATATTGGCTTAAAGCCACCACTCTTCTCAGTACACGCTAGAGTCTAGCTGGGAGGAGTGCTGGCTACGAAAGCACTGAACATTCTGAGGACTGATGTTGGGGCGACCCCAGACATCAGGTAGTATTGGGGGGCGAGTGCAGGTGCAGCCAGACCGGCGACCAATCAGCGGAGTCGTAGCGATCAACGGGTAGTTTGGTGGTTGGAGTTCGAACAGGTGGCTGGCTGTATACGTTTCTGCTCACCCTGGCAAGCCTTGCTGGTGGTGTTGTCGTTGTTGGACATTTCTTCCATAGTCTTTTTATATAATTGTGAAGACGTAATTTTGGAGGGAAGAGCAGGCTCAATCTCTTGAAGGAGATTATCGTCACAGAGGAATGAGCTGGTTACTACACTGGTGTGTTAGCTAAGCAAGTCCTTCCTCAGGCGACCTAGTTGAATATCACGACAGGAATAAAGGTTAAAGAATAAAGAAAATTCTTAGAAATTTTCCGAGCTAAAATTCCTTATACCAATTTTAATTTATTCCAAAACTTCTCACAAGTTACAAACTCTCACAGCGTGGCGCCCAACGTGGGGCCGTAGACTTTTGATTCATAATCAGAAAAGTAAGACTCATCAAGTTGAGAAACCTGTGAAGAAAGGTGTGCAGAACATTGCAGAACAATATTGCTGTGGGTGTGTATGTTGGCGGTTAGCACGATTAGGTACACACACACCACACACACAGAATGGATGAGGATTATAGAAAGAAGTACGTATATCTGTATGTGACTAAGTATGGCGTGCTGCCAAAGGATAGAAACAGTCGTACAGATGAGGAATGTAAGCGGTATGTTGAGGACCATAATGCCTATGTACGGCGTCTATGTCTAGAAAGAGCAAACAGAAGTGATCTAGGGGACAAGGGAGTTCCCCTAGCCGACCGTGGTATAGTCGGTATGTCAGGGGGTGTGGGATTGAGTCCACCCCAGGAGAAGGAAGGGGAGTCGCGACCCCAGCCTAGGCTAAGGACTGATTCCTTGGGCCACAGAAACGTTTCGTTAGAAGTAGTCAATCAGATACCAGAACAACCTCTCAGGAGGGGGACTGAACAACCCCAGGAGGAAATGACTTTACAGTACCTAGCAGCTCAAGCTGATGGTTTTAATCTGCAAGGAGAGAATAAGGCCAAGTTCGTGGCCTTCATGTGGAATGCCCACCACGAGAGATTGACTAGATTGGAAATTGCAAGAGTGCAATCCGAGGCAAGGACGGGGAGTCAAGCCCCTCCTGCCGCGCCAAGCTCAGAGGTACAGGCGCTGGAAGTAGAGATACCTCCTCTATTGCCAAGAGAGGAGAAGATCGATCCTAGGGATGCATACCTAGATCGATGTGTGACGAAGGTTGAAAAGTTTACTCAAGCTCCATGTAAGGGAGCCAAACCTAAAGGAAGTAAGTCTAAGGGACACCAACAGAAACCCAAGGTTAAGGGACCCAGGTGCTTCACATGCAACATGGCAGGTCACCGAGCAGCTAAGTGCCCGAGCAGCACTAGGCTTAAGACTAAGAAGGTGACCAAGGTGCACGTTACAGGCATGAGTACCGTGGGAGGTGATGCCCTAAGAGACACACTCGAGTTAACTAGAGGAAGAGTTAATGGGCAATGGACGAGTGTCTTTCGAGACCGGGGTGCTACAGTTAACATGGTCAGGAACAGTTTGGTTGAGCCTGAGAGTAGAACAGGTCGAACCCTCCGTGTCCAGTACCCAGATGGCACTGGTAAGGACATGGAAGAAGTGTCCGTGTTGGTAGATACCCCATATATCAAAGGTAAGATCAAGGCTGCGCTAAGTAGAAAGGCAGTGTATGGACTTTTGATAGGTAATACTCCTGGTATAGAGAACCAGGTGGGTCTGTCCTGTGGAAATGACCCAGAGGAAACAGGAACAGGTGAGAGGAAGGTTAAACCCGCTGGCGTTGACACCAAGCGTCAGCCGGCTGGTCGAGCAGAGATCACCGCCGCCCAGACAGAAGAAGAGAGGCAGCAGGCGAAAGGAAACCGGAGCCATCCTTCTCTCCCTATTGCACAGAAAACGAGAACTGATTCAGAGGGACTCAGATGGGTCTCACCAGCTGACGGCGATGTCACACGGCCGCCAGCTGAGGAAGTCAAAGTCGCCTCCTATCAGGCGAAAGATCAGGTGCATGAGGTAAAAGGAAAAAAGAGCAATTTTCCTTCTTTCATTTCACATATAACGGAGGTGAGCCCAGTGAGACGGGTGTGGGCCGGATCAGGAGATCCCGCCACAACCTGTCGACCAGCCCGGCCCGCGAGGGTTAACACCACTCAGGAGAGTAAAGGTCTGCTTGATGTTACCAGTGGTGAGGCTAAGGTAGCTGTGGTTCCCACAAGTGAAGTGGATATTCTGGACCAATCTTTCAGGCTGTTGGAAGATCGTTCAGACAAACGAACGGTCGCTGAGAGATTGATGAACGAGCAGGTCAGTGACCAAGTGCTCAGTGAGGGGCGAGGTTGGACAGCTGCTGAAGAGGCCTCAGCCCAGTCAACTCAGTCGGTAGAGCAACCCGGTCTGAGAGTGACAGACAGACAGGAAGAAAGACCCTGTCACCGGGAAGTCAAGACAGTCTGCTAACTGTCGGGATTGTGTCGGTAGGGTAGGGAAGGTGTTGAGTCTGTACTTCATTGGTAAGTCCATCCCAGTGCGCTACCTATTGTGTCCAGTATGACACAGACCTGTGGGGCGAGAGTGTGAAGGGACTGAGGAAGGGAAGCTGCGAGGCGTTGAGCCGGCTTAACCTGGACCCAGAACCTGAGCACGACCGCACTATGGTCAGGAAGTACCACCCTGGACGAGCCAGTGACGTCACATCTTGTCCCGCCAGTCACCGACGTCAACAGAAAACGGATGAATCACCACCACCACCCAGCCGCCGAGCACTTAATTAAGAGCTCAAGTGTAAGTGGCTGGTGATTTTTAGATGAAATTTTCCTCCGGGAAATTTTATCTTTTTGGTGGGGAGTTATGTGAGGGGGTGGTTCACCAGCTCACTTACAATAGTGCTCTTATGCCTGTGGGAGCCAGTACACTTGTTAAGTGCACTTGTTAAGTGGGCGGACTTAAGTTTTGTACCAGCAACCGAAACATCTAGTGTTTGGGCTCATGTGAGAGCCCCAGTCATCAGCAGTCCATAAATGTTACCCTGGCCGGGGTGGCATGTCTGTGGACAGTGCTAGAGCTGATAGCATCATCTCATTGTATGGCATGGGCCAGACTCAGCTTTGCGCGGGAAACAACTAGGCCGCAGGCGTGGGGTGAAACATGTGGGGTCCCACGCTCGCTGGCCACTTGAGTGGTTGTCATGGAGACAGCCGCCATCTTAGTAAACATCTTGAGCCGCCATGTTGGTCGGCCATCTTGGAGTTGCCCTAGGGGCTATGCTACACCGTCGCTGATTGGATGAGAGGGGTAGGCCGCTGTATGCCTTCCTCTCATTGGTTATTTCGAGAAGGACGCGGGAAGAGCCGGTGTGAGCATCATTCTGAACTCGGCCGCCACCTTGTCAAGACGTTCCTGTACTCAATTCGGCCAAATTGATGTATAGGGCGTCGTGGTGGCTGGACTACAACTGCTGATGCTTCCTGCTTCACCTACGACATCGGTCGTCACAGAATCCGGCCGAAGTCGTCGCTTGGAGGGGTTTAAGACATTATTGTATGCAGGGGGTAGAGGTACAGTGATCTGGGATCGTGGGGGAATGTGCATACGAGCAGCAACAGACTCGTAGATCCCATACCAGTGATGATTAGACTTGCTAGTGCTCTGTAGCAGTCGATGGGAACGGGGAAATTCGTGTCAGTGTTAAGGCAATTTCCCGTGTTTGTACTACGGTCAGGAACTACCGCCGCCTACGCCACCCGGAGCGAGCCAGCCACCTATAGCGGGGTGCCTGATGTATGGGAATGGTGTGTAAAGCCGGCAGTGTGAATGAGTAAGTACCTATGTGTGTATTTCGGTGATTAGTAGTCTCTAAAGCTTGAATTCGAGGTCAAGTGTTCCGTCACATTGTCACGCAGCACCTGTTCAGGTGGAGTGAATTGTGGGCGAGGAGATTAATCACCTGTGTTGTCATCTTGTCAGTCCAGAGGGACTTAAGGTTTGGTGTACACAGACGTACAGTGTGTGTGTGTGTGTGTGTGGGTACACACGGGAACACAGAATATACATAGATTAGCCAAGGACTGAGAAGGTGTCCATGTAATAAATTCTTCTATTTCATTGTGGTAATCATTTTTGATCGTCCGTGGGACGGAGTGATATCATTTCCATGTGTGGTCTTGCAGGTGTGGAATTCCAACACTGAGCGCTCAGGTATGTGTAACGCCAGTGATTCCTGGCAATGATTATTGTGGAGTGTGCCACAGTGTGGCTTAAATTTCTTGTAGTGTTCCCAGGGCCGTGACAAGTGTGATTTATATAAATATATATATTGTGGTTGCAGTATTAATTAACGTAATTTTGGTGAGGTTTGGTGAGTGACGAGGCCGTCTAGAGAGACCGCCCCCGCTCTGTCGAGTAACGTAACTCTCGAGTGTTTATCGGCATGCGTGACCGATAAATCACTCACCCATGTGATTTAAGGAGTGTGAGATTCTCCTTAGTGTTCCCAATAACGTTTGATAGCTGTAGGCTACATGTGTCAGCGGTAATTATATATATATATGTAATCGTAGTGTCACGGTGCCCAGTGTTAATGTGTTATTTACTGTGTGGTGATTGCAATATATTGACCTATGTTCTAGGGGTCCTTTGCAGCAGTAAGTAAGTAAGTGTGTGCAGTATCCTAATATTTGGAAATTAGAGTACTTGCCGTGTGTGTTATTGCAAAGGGGGTTGTTATTTGATGGTGATTGTTGCTAGTGTTGAGCAATCACCGTATGTGATTGCAGTTCAGTAAAACCATTGTGGGGCAGTGTTCTAGAGGGTTCATGTCCTGTAGGTTATTTTACTAGATTCTGCAGTATTGTCATTGCAACCGGATTGTAACGTAAATCACTGTGATTTGTTAGTGTGATTTGTCATTGTCTTGGGTGAACTCGGCTGTAGACGAGTACTTGGGTATACATATATTCTCCTGGTTATCTGGTAGGACATCGAAGTCCAGTATTCAGTGAGGTGATTGCGAGGCAATTAATATAACGTAACCAAGGGAACGCCCATTGCTTTAAGAGAATTTGTTCTTTGACAATTTGAGTAACGTAGAATGCGTTTGGGTTAATTTACTTTCCTGTAAGCAGCTACGGTAGTCTCGAGGAGCCTAGCCATCAGCCAGATAAGAATTAGAGTATTGTCTGTCGTAATTAACGGTCAGTGGGCCGGGTAATTGACGTGTTTCAGGAAGTCAAAGTAATTAATCTCGATCCTTGTTTGATCGACTCACACGAAGGCTACATTGTTCCATTAACGTAACGTCGTTATCTGCCCGGAAGTACCGGCATTTGATTGACTCGTGAGAGGAGTAACGTCATTTTAGAATAACGTAAACGTGGGGCTAATTACTGTTATTAGTCGCCTGAATTGGTCTGAGTATGGAAGGCTTAGACGGAATTCGTACCTTAATGTAAATTGCTGAGCCAGTGTGAAAGGTTGCGTATTTTAATTGTTTAATTATTGATCTTGAGGATAGTAATTAATTACTCTAAAGGAAAACACGAGTGATTACCGTTCTCTTAGCACTTTGGACATTGCAAATCAGAGTTTACCATCGCTGAGTGATTAGTAACCGATTAGCGTAAATTAACGTAACTAGTAGAGATTAATCAGCTGTCTGGAAGTATAGGGATTAATGGGATTTTCTCACTGAATGCTCGACGGGTAGAGTGTTGTTTGATTTCCGCGTTACTAGTGACAGTTGTAAAGAGTTGTTAATTTAACGTAAATGTTACCTTGTTATTAACGTAAATGCTATTGTGTTATTAACGTAAATCAATTGTTATTGATTGTTGATCGTCCGTGGGACGGAGTGTTAACGTAAGGATTAATTGTGGAAGGGTGCTGGAGTTGCCAGTGAACCCATTAGTTATTGTTGTCATTGAAAGACTACTGATTTGATTGCATTGCAACCGCTGTTGCAGGAGTAGACTGCACTGAGGCGTAGAACAGTTAGGAGGTTACTGGAGACGTATTTCAGAACCTACTGTGTCATTTGTTGTAATTGTGATTATAGATCTGTTAGTTCTTGTTGCTTGTTGATTCCTCTGTGGTCACGCTTATGTTCGAGTTAGTTCATTATGCAGTCCGAGGGGCTGGTGTCTAGCTGTCATTGATAGTGTCACAGGAAGGATTTCGAGTAACGTCATTGACATTTCTTTTGTTTTGTTGTAGTAGTTAGTACTTTATTGAATAAACTAAGTTGTTATGGTTAACACTGTCTTTTCGTTACACCCCCACACATTATTATTGTTATGCAAATGTTCTTCACACTCGACTAAAATTGAGACTAACTTTCTGAGCTTTGGATCAAATATACGGCACCACACAACAATAAATTATTGTTGTGAGAGCCCGTGACCTACTCGTTAGATTCGCTTCGGCGATTGGCGAAGGTCGGCGGCCTAAGTGGGGGGGATTTCAATTTTCATTGGGGTCTCGGCGTTTGCTCGCGCCTAGTCAATTGTTCATACATGGTCCCAAAGTGAGGAATGAGCTGGTTACTACACTGGTGTGTTAGCTAAGCAAGTCCTTCCTCAGGCGACCTAGTTGAATATCACGACAGGAATAAAGGTTAAAGAATAAAGAAAATTCTTAGAAATTTTCCGAGCTAAAATTCCTTATACCAATTTTAATTTATTCCAAAACTTCTCACAAGTTACAAACTCTCACATAAGGAACATATAATCTCTTCCCACAACCAAACCATCGCCAGAGAAATCCTAGTAAACAACACAGAAATCATCGATAGATACAGCGATAGCCGACGGCTTGACGTTTGCGAGGCACTGCACATTAAGAAGTCAACACCAGCAATCTACAGCCAATTAATGCACAACTATATTCTACCCACCTCAAGACTCCGCTCCAATATAGAAGCATCAAGAAATATGGACCAAAAGGCTTTCTACAATCACTTCCATTTCAATACCCATTGTTTCGTGTTCTGTCTTGTGTTGAAGAAATTAATACCCTATTAAATACCACCTCACCCCATCCACCTCACTCAAATGTAGATATAAACAAATCGGAGATATGTAAGTTTTATTCAGTTGTGTATGCGTAAAGTCTTTGAAAATGTAATAAGTTTTACGAAACGCGCTCAAGTGTCGCGTCAGACTAGAAATAAAAATGAATTTTGGAGAATTGATTTTTGAATTACCTCCAACAGTGAAAAGAAATGTACGAAAGATTGAGAAAATTCGTGTTAGAATTATTAATCTTACTTTTTCGGTCATATTTATTATATATATATATATATATATATATATATATATATATATATATATATATATATATATATATATATATATATATATATGTCGTTCCTAGTAGCCAGAACGCACTTATCAGCCTACTATGCAAGGCCCGATTTGCCTAATAAGCCAAGTTTTCATGAATTAATGTTTTTTCGATTACCTAACTAACCTAACCTAACCTAACCTAACCTAACTTTTTCTGCTACCTAACCGAACCTAACCTATAAAGATAGGTTAGGTTAGATTCGGTCATATATCTACATTAATTTTAACTTTATTAAAAAAAATTGACCTCATACATAATGAAATGGGTAACTTTATCATTTCATAAGAAAAAAATTAGTGAAAATATATTAATTCATGAAAACTTGGCTTATTAGGCGAATCGGGCCTTGCACAGTAGGCTGATAAGTGCGTTCTGGCTACTAGGTACGACATATATATATATATATATATATATATATATATATATATATATATGTCGTACCTAATAGCCAGAACGCACTTCTCAGCCTACTATTCAAGGCCCGATTTGCCTAATAAGCCAAGTTTTCATGAATTAATGTTTTTTCGTCTACCTAACCTACCTAACCTAACCTAACCTAGCTTTTTTTGGCTACCTAACCTAACCTTACCTATAAATATAGGTTAGGTTAGGTTAGGTAGGGTTGGTTAGGTTCGGTCATATATCTACGTTAATTTTAACTCCAATAAAAAAAAATTGACCTCATACATAGAGAAAAGGGTTGCTTTATCATTTCATAAGAAAAAAATTATAGTAAATATATTAATTCAGGAAAACTTGGCTTATTAGGCAAATTGGGCCTTGAATAGTAGGCTGAGAAGTGAGTTCTGGCTACTAGGTACGACATATATATATATATATATATATATATATATATATATATATATATATATATATATATGTACTTGTATGTATAATATGTATAACATTATATTGTGTAACTAGCTTCAAAAGATTGTTACTTGCTTAGCAGTATGAACTATGGGTTCAGTTTCTGAACCGATTATATGCCTATGTAACCCTTTCCACAATCGCCCAAGGGATGGGTATGGGGTGCATAATAAAGAGAGAAATGAATGAGACACAGATGTAATTATAGCTTGAGAGTCCATTAACATTGTTGGGATATTGTAACACAAGAAAGAGTTTTAGTAGCTAATATTAATGTGAAAATATTTAAATGAGTAAATTAATGATTAGTTGATAATTAACAAAGTCATGTTGACCAAACCACACACAACAGAAATTGAAGAGACGAAGACGTTTCATGGTCGTCACAATCGACTTGATAATAGTTCTGGACGGACCGAAATGTCATCGTCTCTTCAATTTCTAGTATGTTGTTTGGTCAACCTTTCTCAGCCACGTTGTTGTGACTCTTCATCTGCATAACAAAGTTATCATTTTATTATTCAGATTGACAAATTTTAAGTTCCAGGTTTATAGAGTTTTGTGAAATTGAGTCTAGGTAGTAACATAAATTGGTAAATCATAAATATTGTAAGTTAAGAATCTGATGCATATGTACTCACCTATTTGTGCTTGCTGGGGTTGAGCTCTGGCTCTTTGGTCCCGCCTCTCAACTGTCAATCAACTAGTGTACAGGTTCCTGAGCCTACTGGGTTCTATCATATCTACACTTGAAACTGTGTATGGAGTCTGCTTCCACCACATCATTTCCTAATGCATTCCATTTGTCAACTACTCTGACACTAATAAAAGTTTGTAACGTCTCAATGGCTCATTTGGGGCACTTAATTTCCACCTGTGTCCCCTAGTGCATGTACCCCTTATGTTAAATAGTCTGTCTTTATCTACCCTATCAATTCCTCTGAGAATCTTGTATGTGGTGATCAAGTCCCCTCTAACTCTTCTGTCTCCCAGTGACGTGTAGGTTTAATTCCCGAAGTCTCCTATCGTAGCTCATACCCCTCAGTTTTAATACTAGTCTGGTGGAAAACCTTTGAACCTTTTCCAGTTTAGTCTTATGCTTGACTAGATTTGGACGCCATGCTGGAGCTGCATACTCCATGATTGGTCTGACATATGTGGTTTACAAAGTTCTGAAAGATTCCTTACACAAGTTTCTAAAGGCCATTCTTATGTTAGCCAACCTGGCATATGCCGTTGTGTGTGTGTGTGTGTGTGTGGGATACCCTTGGTAAGTGAGAGTGGCAGATAACCATAGACGTTGTGTGGTCAACTTGTGGGGGGGGGGGGGGGGGGTTAAACCCACCCTCTAACATATGGGCTGACCACCACCTCAATCATCAACACTCCCCCAGCCTCCAGCTGGTGCTTGTAGATGCCCCATCTAACACATGTCTCGCATAAGCCTACAGTTTCTCAGATATTTAAACTCCTCATGACAGTGGCATCGCACCAATATAAACTGTATTGGATTTGATCCCGAAATAATAATAATATACTGATTAAATGTATATTTACGTATGTATGCATGAATGTACTCCCAATCACGCCAAAGACAGCTCCTCTCTCATCTAGTTTAAGATAAAAACAACTAAGTACTACATAATCAACTCCATGTAACCTACCTTACCTACTATCAACTTACATAATTTAAATTCATGCTGTTGATCTTAGTTAGTCTTGTCTTAGATTTTAAGTATTTTTTGAACCTGTCCTCTTACAAATTACGTTTGAATTTGACCGTTTGCCCGTATGGCCGAAAATGGACGTAATTTGAAAATGAAAAATAATTGAAAATAAACTTTGGAGTTTTTTCTTCCAAAACAACAAGTTAAGGGTCCTCTGGTAGGTTAATAGGGCAGGAAGTTTTCCTAAGGTTACAAAACGTCATGAAAACAGTTAACTGAAAGTTTCCTCTCCTAACCTTACCGAGTAAGCCGGAGGACTCACAAGTGAAAACATGATAGTACATCACTTTCGTGAACCAATTAATGTCAAAATACGTTTATTTTTTCCATAACGCTCATACGGGTGAAAAGCAATGAAATTTTATGAGGACAGGTTGGCCGCCAATGGTGTGGGTATTAGTAGCTTTAAGGATAGTATATACTAGCTCTATCTAGAAATCCAACATGCTGTTGGAAATTTCCAACACTAATACAATACTTTTGTATTATAATAAATCAATATCAAAATATACTAATTACAGTAGTTACTAAAACATACTAACAGTAATGTTCACATAAACTAACCATTATATCTGCATATGGATACTAGAATTCTTACGAAACCAAGCACCAGTATTGCGTCAGATTATATCTAGTTAAACACATTTATAGCCAGTGTGTTAGAGAATTGAATGTGATTCTCTAAAATCATCAGTATTCCGTGTGATAATTTTTTATGGATAACATAACTCCCAGATAATTCTAAATCGAGAGTTTTTAGTTGCAATTGTTATCAAGTAAGAAATTTACCGTCATGCATGAATGCCATGGAGAAAACTAAAATCTTCTCCATTTCTTGTTTACCACCATAAGACGAGAAAGTAATAATATTTAAATCCCTAGAATTACAACCCAGTCTTTATTAAAGTCTTTCAGCCACAATTGCACGAAATAATATTATTCGTGATAAATAATTTCTGTGGCGAATGCGGGGACGCAGGTTGAAGAGGGAGGGGAGACGCCATTGTGTGTGTGTGTGGTGTACTCGTGTTGCGGAATTGAGCAACAAAGGTCGTGGCGTCAGAGTCTGAGACACGTGACGTTGAGATTATCAGCAAGAATTACACTGATACTCAACCTAGAATGAATTATTATTGTTCTACGTGATCTGCAGTGCTCGGTCAACTAATAACGCGTCGATATTCAAGCCAAGCTATCAACCACATGTACGACATTGTGGAAGTTTGAGCCTGAGACGCGATACCGGCAGGCTTCAGCATAATTTGCACCTTTCGATAAGTATATAGTTCTTTTTTTGATGCATCATTAGAGATTGTATATGTCGTGGGTAGCCTGTCGTTATATCGAACGACTACAAAAAATCCAACGTTAGTACCGCACTAATTTTTATTTTATATTTCTGAATATTGAGATTTAAGTAGCCTAGTTCAATGCTACGTAATATCCCTTAAATTACAGCTCGTATGTGAGGAGTCAACGAGCTGTTACCTACATTCGTGTTATTCACCTCTAAGGGCTTCTACTTGGAATTCCTGAAATCACGAGGACAAGGCGTGAATGATGTCATAGAAATCATCTTAAAGCTAAGACTTTTTGTACACATTTAATTACTCCAATTTTTGCTATATGTTCATGATTCTATCTAATTGATTACTCGTCATGTACACTGGAGATAATATGCGTTTATTTAGATGATTACTTTCTAATGCTAATAATCTTTATAATTTCTGGTGGTAATCGCCTATTGATTCTTTAATATTTTGGTCACAATATTATTTATCAAACAATGAACTGGTGCACGAACCACACTAGTTCCTAGACGTATATGAAGTTCTAGCAATACCCCCCCAATGTAGGTGTTTCAGGCTCTGACTTTAGTTAATTAACCATACAGCCCATTAATTATTTAAGTGATTATGCTTTCTAATATTTATCCATAGACACTGGTTCTTCTTTGTGTTTCTAATGATCACTCCTTATTAGTTTCCCTCTTTTCTTAAAAGTGGGTGGTCCTTCGTAATTGATTTCAATTAATATAATAATTAAATAAATTGAGTCAAGCCCAGATATCCCACATTATGGTCCTTATCGAACCGGATAAACATAAATATAAATATATACATACTAATTAGTAATAACTAATCACCGTGTGAAGTAGTCTAGACTAACCCCATTAATTAACCGTGTCTACCGACAGCGTAACACAGGTTAGCCTAATTCACACCAATTCATTGCTACTTATACCTCATGTATAAGGTAGCACTCGTGGGACACAGTCAATTACCCACAACACTTAGACCTATACCTCATACTGAAGTAAGAATCTTTAGGTCACCAGGAGCAACAGCTCATAACTTTTATAACAATTCCACAGTAACACCTGCGTTAGAGTGGCCTTACCATCTAACCATTATTTATTTAGGTGGTAATGACATCCATCCTACTCGTCATCCAGCTGAGGTGATTAATCACCTTAAAACCATGATTTCTTCATTTAAACTCATCAGCAATTCGGTAGTATTCACATTAGTGGAACCTCGCCAACTGAGTAATGATAATCGTTGGGGAGTAACACCAGAACATTACCAGAGAGCTGCCAAATACATAAACTTCAGGCTGAAAAAACGAGTACGATTGGATGCCACTTATATCCATATCCAATTTACAGCCAGACCATACAGGCAAAACCTGGCAAGAGATGGTGTACACCTGTCAGGTGAGTCTAGGTCACATGTAGTTGACAAATTGATCAACACAATCAATTATCACAAACGGCTGTGGCTAGCAAGCCAAAATTAACTGTACATAATTGTTTTCACCTGTGTGTGCAAGTGCACATTTTAATAAACTATAAAACCCCCAAAAAAACAAAAATACAGCACAACTATATATTCACATTACTGCACCACAATAATCTTTGCCAATCTTTATTAGGTAGGAATTTAGGCTGTGATTGTGCTGAATTTGGCACAAACACAGACTAAATAAATGTGTAGTTTCTTAGGTAGACATTCTCACGACTAGGCTTGAGCTAGTTAGTAGTACATATATTATTCATTTGTGCTGACCCACAAATCACCCACCCTATCAAGGGTGGGATTAAACCTTAAGATAACTCTGATTAGAGCATATCCATATTATTTCTTCTTGTACTCATTATTTTGTGTGTATACATTTTGAGTGCTGCTGAATGATCACCATTACATCTAATGGTGATAAAGATGAGCTAGCCGGACGAAAGTTAATGGTGAAGTTCGAGCACTACTCAAAATAATTAGTTATTTCTTGTTAGGTAGGTAAATTAACCTCTGAAAGAAGTAGTGTAGTCGAATATATTCAAATACATTAGGCTATTATTATTGATATTGAACTCCATTGAATGAGTCAATATCCCAGTTATCTCAGTAACAACTATTTACTGTCAAAGCAGCCTTTACCCACCATAATGGAAACGGCTGAGAAAATGAAAAGGACCCTTATCGGTCTGAAAGGTCATTTGACCCGACAGATTACTAAATGTCAAAATTTGTCACAACAGTCACCTGTTGACTACTTTGAATTAGAAGATTTACTTCAAGTTGCTGAAAGCAAATTCGCCCCTATTAAGCAACATATGAATCTGTATTTGTCAGAACTTCACTCAACTTCTATAGGTAATAGTGAACTTGAGGATGTTGTAAATGACTTAGCCGAGTATGAAGATGATATACAGGTTAAGCTTCATCCCTTTAAAAGGCAAATTGCTAAAAACAAATTAACAATAACTTCTACTGCACATACAGATCCTGATGTCAAATTACCTCAAATCAACATACCCACATTCTCTGGTAACGAGAATGACAGTTGGGATGATTTCTGGAGTAAATTCGTGGATGCAGTAGACTCTAAAGTCAACATTCCTCAAATAACCAAATTCACTTATTTACAAGGCTTGTTACGAAATGAAGCCTTGAAAGTAATCTCTAATATAACACTGACCAGTAATGGTTACACCCTAGCTGTTCAATTGCTCAAAACCAACTACGATAACAAGGAGAGAACTATTACTGTCTTAGTTCAAAAATTGCTAGATTTACCATCTTCTAATAATACTACAGATTCTCTCCAAACTTTCAGGCTAGAGTTAGAATCTTTACTCAAGGCCTTAAGACTTAAAGTCCAAATTCAGACAGCTGAATGGATAACCAAAGTAGTTGTAAGGCGAAAATTGCCAAGAGAAACCTTAGATAAATTGTGTACTATGTACAATAAAACCTTTCTGGCCTTGAAAGAAATTACAGAAGGTCTACATACCTTAGTCGAAAGACAAAGAGCCAACCAAGATGGGAAAAGTGTTTCAAACTTCTCTACTAACTCCCATCGTAACTCAGCTCATATTGACACTTCAGTCAAACCCAAAACGACTTTAAATAAGTCTAATAAATTTAAACCTAGGACTGCTCCATCCACTGGAAAAGGGAGTGGTAATGTAGGTACTTATTCAGTATCTCCTTCTGGTGTAACCAATGACTTGTCTACTAAAGGGACAAAGTCAACCAGAGAGATAAGGTGTCTGTTCTGTAGTCAAGAACATGCCACCTACCAATGCAGTTTATCCTAACTTTAATACCAGGATTAAACGGTTACAAGAAATACACAGGTGCACCAAGTGCATGGGCTCTCATGATCCCAGTAAATGTGTAGTGCAACTACGTTCATGCAGTAGATGCAACAAAGGTATACATCATTATGCCTTATGTAGAAAAACTTCTACCCAATCCATGACAACTGGGGAGAATTCCACGAATTCTACCTCAGTACAATATTGCAAGGTACATCAAGAAATAAATGTACTTGCTACTGAGTCAGGCAATAATACCACTCTGCCTACAGCTCAACTTAAATTAATTAACAGGAAATCTAGAGTTAACACTAGAGGTCTTTTTGATCAAGGATCACAGAAAACCTTCATTACACAACAATTAGTCGAGCAGTTAAAATTAAAAGCTGCCAAAGTGTGAGATTGAATATTTCTGGTTTCTTGACTAATAGTGGACCTCGTGAATACCAAGTAGTTAAGGTATTAGTGAGACTTGGATCTTCCACTAGTCCAATATAAGCGGTAGTAGTAGACAAACTTCCTACAGACCTGCAGGTCACAGGATTAGCTCGCACTGCGAAATATCTTAATCGAAACCGCATGAGGCTAGCAGACTACAAAATAAATTCTGACTGCCTCACTGATGGTGGAATACTTATAGGCGCTGACCATTATTATAAATTTATAACGGGATGCACCAGACAACACGGAATGAATTTGTTGTCATCTGCTGGAGGCAAATTGCTTACTGGACCGGTGCTTTTCCAACAAAATCCAGCGTCAACTAACCAATAATCTAACAATACAAAAGTGGCGTGACTAGGCTCGGAACAGTCGCCCCTACATTTCAGAGAAATATCTGAAGATATTGAGTCTGATCCACATGTACATCGTCTGTGGGATTTAGACACTTTAGGTATTATCCCTGAACAACCAAGCCCTGATGATATGTGGACTTACCAGCAATATCTGGATACAGTTGTCTATAAAGATAAACAATACTGGGTGAGACTACCATGGAAGTTGAATCATCCACAAATTCCAGTTAATTATTTCATGGCAACCTCACAATTACAGTCTCAATTAACACGACTGAAGAAGCAGCGAGACAAACTGAACATGTATCATCAACTAATCCAACAACAACTCAACAGTAAATTTATCGAGGTTGTTGATAATGATGACCGAAAAATAGGTCACTATTTACCCCATCACGCTGTGGTGAAAGATTCATTGACAACACCAATACGTATTGTCTTCAACTGTAGTGCTAAAGTGAAGCCAAACAGTCTCTTTGAATGAATGTCTCCAAACAGGACCTAGCCTAACACAAAGGCTACATGATGTGCTATTACGATTCCGTACTGGTATTTTTGCTTATACTGCTGATATCAGTAAAGCTTTCCTTAGAGTAGGTTGCAAGAGGAGGATCGTAATTACACCAAGTTTCTCTGGATTAAGGACCCACTGAATCCTAACAGTGATATCATAACTTATCGTTTTGCCTCAGTGCTATTCGGAGTGACTTCCTCCCCGTTTCTACTTCAAGCAACATTAGATACACATTTGACGAAGTCAAATAGCCCTTATAAGCCAGAAATCAGTGACAACTTGTATGTCGATAATTTCCAGGGAACTACAAATGATCAATCCAATTTGGTAGAAATCTACCATGAGGCTAACCGTGAGTTGTTAGGAGCCAATATGCCACTACAATCATGTGCCTCAAATAATAAATCATTAAACCGGATAATGGAGAAAGAGTTTCCAGGTTATCAGGTACCTAATCAATTAGAAGTTCTGGGTGTGGAATGGAACACAAGTTCTGACGAGATGAATGTCAAGTCAGTACAAACCGATAATTCATCCCTTACCATGAGAAAATTACTCTCGTATGTCAGTCAACCATTTGACCCTTTAGGCTTACTTAGTCCTATATTAATAAGGGGCAAACTCCTAATGCAGGAATGCTGGCAGAAACGTATGGGATGGGATGATCCGTTGCCAATTCAGTTGCAAGATAAATGGCAGATACTCACAACGGATTTCAATCAGTTAGGTGTTTTGAAATTTCCTCGTAATGCTTCAGGACAAAACTTGCCCACAAATTTGCACGTTTTTTGCGATGCCTCTGGCAAAGCGTATGGCGCTGTAGCCTACTTAGTCATTAGTGCAGAATCAATTTTGCTCACATCTAAAGCAAGAGTTGCTCCCATTAAGAAGAGATCTTTACCTCAAATGGAGTTAACTGCATTGCTGGTGGGAGTAAGATTGGCTCATTGCCTGACCAAGACACTCAATAATATCCACTTTGGTGAAATCGTCGTGTGGTCAGACAATGAGGCAGTCTTACAATGGGTAAGAAACAACAACAATAAAACTCCCTATGTTAGTAATCGTGTTAGGGAAATTCATGAATTATCTGCTGGATATAAATTCAGACATGTTCCCACTAAGGACAATCCTGCAGATTACTTATCTCGAGGATTGACACTAAAACAACTTATCAAGTCTTCGATGTGGTTTAATGGACCCTCATGGCTTGTTGGTGGTCAGTGGCCCAAACAAAAGCCACAAGTCATAGTGACCAATATCACTATTCCCATGAAAGAACCAGAACCTCATCGAATCTTAGTTATTAATCCTCACAATTATTCTAACTTGAGTAAGTTATTAAGAGTGACAGCACATGTGTTTGACTTTCTTGCTAAGATAGGAATCAGACATAAGTTTCCCAATCCTATCCTCTACTGGATCAAACGTGCACAACAAGAGACATATGGAAGTGAATATGAAAATCTTCCAGATAAATTAACCAAGGCTCTCGGTATCTGGTATGATACCAACACTCATAATATATTAAGGTGTGGAGGACGTTTGCTTCATGCAAAAATTGATTTGGATACCAAGAATCTGATCCTTCTACCACGTCACCACATTATCACCAAACTTCTAGTTTTACATCACCATCAATATGGTACTTTGCATGGTGGAGTGTTAGACACTCTCACCGACCTTAGACAAAAATATTGGCTTCCTCAAGGTCGTCACACAGTCAAATCAATTATTTAATTCTGTGTGATCTGCATAAGATACGATGCTCGAGTGTGTCCTTACCCAGGACCTCCACCACTCCCTGAAGAAAGAGTAGTTCATCTTCGTCCCTTTGAGACCACTGGTGTCGATTACACAGGCGCCTTACTTCTCACTGGCAATCCAGATAAGATACCAGAGAAAACTTATATTTGCCTCTTCACGTGTGCTACCACGCGAGGCGTACATCTGGAAGTGACTTCGGACATGAGTGCTGAAGCCTTCATCCAAGCTTTTCGTAGATTTGCAGCTCGCAGATCCTGTCCCAAACTAATGATATCGGACAATGGTTCAAATTTTGTAGCAGGAGAAGCCTGTCTGCGAGAGGTATGGAATTATCCAGAAGTGCAGTCAGTCCTACAGAGACGACAATGCCACTGGAAATTTATTGCTCCCAGAGCCCCCTGGCAAGGTGGGTTCTACGAACGTATGATAGGAACTGTCAAGAAGTGTTTAAGGAAGACCTTGCATCGACAGAAAATTAGTTACTCCAAGCACTTGTCGTGGAAATCGAGGCGCGAGTCAACAATCGCCCATTAACATACCTATCAGATGATTTCTCATAGAGAGAACCTCTGAGTCCCTCACTTAATACATTGAGGCCTGCTGAGCCCTCTAATACCTTTGGCAGAAGAGGACCCCGTCGACCCTTCACATGCAACCAGGAGTGACTTAGTAGAAAGTTACCAACATCTTTCAGGAGTAATTGAAAAGTGGAATGAGGTGTGGACTCGAGAGTACCTCACAGCTCTACGAGAGTACCACTACGGAGCTTCGAGTCCCTATAATAAAGTACAACTTAAACCAGGAGACCTAGTATCGGTTGACAGTGATGGACCAAGGTCCGAGTGGCCCATAGGCAAAATTGTTGCTATCCACCCAGATCACCAAGGCATCCTGAGAGTAGTCAAGGTTTTATGCCGAGGCAACACTACCCTAAAAACCTTAGAGAAGTTGGTACCTCTCGAATTAGCAGAACGAGAGTTGTGATGTCAAGTAACAAATCGTTACAAGTCACAATGACCCAGAACATTCTCATCACAGTGGATTCTCAGTTACTTTAAATTGTATGATTTAAATCTTAATTTGTTGTATAGGCTATTAATAATAACATTATTTCGTCTAGAGTATCTGAGAGTTTAGAAGACTTTAAGACTTAGTAACATAAACATTACATGTCATAGCGACACCAGTCCCAGAGTTTATTGTAGGCTTTATTAGTCATTAACTTTAGATGATTTCCAATAACATGTTCCATTCAACATGAATTTCTTTGCAAGACTTAAGTTTCTTGTATGTCCTTGACAATTACGGGACATCCGTTATGTGTGTACTAACATATTAACATATTAACATTAATACTAACTTCGGGATAGGTATGTCAGTACTCAACATTGCACTGCGACCCGAGAAATCTCCCCCCGGAGTTATGTTGGAAATTTCCAACACTAATACAATACTATTGTATTATAATAAATCAGTATCAAAATATACTAATTACAGTAGTTACTAAAACTTACTAACAGTAATGTTCACATAAACTAACCATTATATCTGCATATGGATACTGGAATTCTTACGAAACCAAGCACCAGTATTGCGTCAGATTATATCTAGTTAAACACATTTATAGCCAGTGTGTTAGAGAATTGAATGTGGTTCTCTAAAATCATCAGTATTCCGTGTGATAATTATTTATGGATAACATAACTCCCAGATAATTCTTAATCGAGAGTTTTTAGTTACAATTGTTATCAAGTAAGAAATTTACCGTCACGCGTGAATGCAATGGAGAAAACTAAAATCTTCTCCATTTCTTGTTTACCACCATAAGACGAGAAAGTAATAATATTTAAATCCCTAGAATTACAACCCAGTCTTTATTAAAGTCTTTCAGCCACAATTGCGTGAAATAATATTATTCGTGATAAAAAAATTTCTGTGGTGAATGCTGGGACGCGGGTTGAAGAGGGAGGGGAGACGCCATTGTGTGTGTGTGTGGTGTACTCGTGTTGCGGAATTGAGCAACAAAGGTCGTGGCGTCAGAGTCTGAGACACGTGACTTTGAGATTATCAGCAAGAATTACACTGATACTCAACCCAGAATGAATTATTATTGTTCTACGTGATCTGCAGTGCTCGGTCAACTAATAACGCGTCGATATTCAAGCCAAGCTATCAACCACGTGTACGACATTGTGGAAGTTTGAGCCTGAGAAGCGATACCGGCAGGCTTCAGCATAATTTGCACCTTTCGATAAGTATATAGTTCTTTTTTTGATGCATCATTAGAGATTGTATATGTCGTGGGTAGCCTGTCGTTATATCGAACGACTACAAAAAATCCAACGTTAGTACCGCACTAATTTTTATTTTATATTTCTGAATATTGAGATTTAAGTAGCCTAGTTCAATGCTACGTAATATCCCTTAAATTACAGCTCGTATGTGAGGAGTCAACGAGCTGTTACCTACATTCGTGTTATTCACCTCTAAGGGCTTCTACTTGGAATTCCTGAAATCACGAGGACGAGGCGTGAAGGATGTCATAGAAATCGTCTTAAAGCTAAGACTTTTTGTACACATTTAATTACTCTAATTTTTGCTGTATGTTCATGATTCTATCTATTTGATTACTCGTTATGTACACTGGAGATAATATGTGTTTATTTAGATGATTACTTTCTAATGCTAATAATCTTTATAATTTCTGGTGGTAATCGCCTATTGATTCTTTAATATTTTGGTCACAATATTATTTATCAAACAATGAACTGGTGCACAAACCACACTAGTTCCTAGACGTATATGAAGTTCTAGCAATACCCCCCCCCCCAATGTAGGTGTTTGAGGCTCTGACTTTAGTAAATTAACCATACAGCCCATTAATTATTTAAGTGATTATGCTTTCTAATATTTATTCATAGACACTGGTTCTTCTTTGTGTTTCTAATGATCACTTTTTATTAGTTTCCCTCTTTTCTTAAAAGTGGGTGGTCCATCGTAATTTATTTCAATTAATTTAATAATTAAATAAATTGAGTCAAGCCCAGATATCCCACACATGCTAATTGTAACCCAAAATGTTTGTATGTACTTTTATCTACATCAACTATTTATTTATTCATATTTATTTTACGCATGTACCTGACATTGGTGATGGAGGCATCATCCATCACCCATGACATCAATGGATGTCATGGTGATGGAAACCATTTAGGACCCCAACCCGTGAGCTGAAGCTGACACCATACCCCAACCAGTGAGCTGAAGCTGACCCCATACCCCCGGCAGTGAGCTGTAGTTGACCCCATACTGTCGGAAAATCCGACACATTTAATATAACATACAGACAGATAATAATTGCTGTATTGTATAAACAAGTTACCCATAGAAAACGTAACTTGTAGTGGAATTACCGTCTAAAGAAAACGGGATATCATCACTACATACTATTATAAATTCACCAGCTATTCTGCTGGGAATTATTCTTAAATACATTAGTCTTTGGACTTTACCATCATAAAACATCTCATATAAATTAACTTAATTATCAATATTAAAGTAGAGTAAATGTGACCCTTCTATCACTTTCTGTCATCTGGACAATGTAAGCCAGGCGTCAGTGGTGAGGGAGGGGCAGCCATTGTTTATATTAGACCAGAGGCTCACGGGAGCAAATTCGGCTCCTGTTAATTTTACTTGGACGAAGTGTTATGGAAACCAAAGGTGTACCATTATCAACACGCTGTCAACAAATCAAGTTAATTGTTCTTCCGAAACCCATGTATCTTTTATTTATGGCCATTAATGTCATTATATAGGGTGACCCGGTTAGAGCACATGGTAGCCTCAAACTAAAGGTAATTAAGCCAGGTCTTCATTGTTCCATGTACAGTGTTCTCTGATATACCTGTCATATATAGGATTCTGGCTTTACAGCTAGCACCCTTTTAACAGGTCAAGACGAGGAAGCATGCTTTGTGCATCAGTTACCAGGGTGATGGAAGCTACCTCAAAGAGGGAAAATATGGTGTCTACACCCTAGTTATACCTGGTGGACTAAGACTTGCTGTACTATAAGATAGGGAACCTTTTCAATGTATGTAGTCTAACACTGTAGTTTGATTGGCAGCATATATATAAATTAAATTAATATAAACCCCCCTAATGTGTAGAGGATCGATTTGTGAGATTATGAGATTGTTGCAGAAATACAGTCCACTCATTATCATACAAATTGCTATCGAAGTATATAAATTAACGTAAATATAAATTCATATAAATTAAATAAATATAAATCTCACAGGTCGGTTCCCACATTATTTGGTCCTTCGAACCGGATGACGGATTATTTGATCCTTTGAACCCACATTTGGTCATCTTAGTACCGGATGAACCAGTTAACCAGTGGATTCATTAAATATACTGGTGCAGTGTGATTTATACAAAGCCAGCAGTCAAAGACGGCAGCGTAGCCTCGAGGGAGCTCAGGAGCCTCCCTCAGGCCAGTGAAGCCTTAGTCAGCGGTTTCATGCACACCCACAGATTTGGTGGCGTGTTATTCTGTGAAATGACAGCGCTAATATTGAAGCCAGCGAAAGTAGTGGCTGTGGTGTCACGAGATTGTTCACGGATTTCGTGGTGTTAAATTTCACAAGAGATTATCTACGAATTTTGTGGACTTTATTTCGCGAGGTCACTAATAATATTTAATACTTCTTGATAATATTAGAAGTTTTATAGAGGCAATTAAGAGGCTATTATCAATAATTGTGTATATTATTTCTCCAAAATAGAGAATTATTTAATATATATTGCACTAGTGATCACAGTATAATATTTACTAATTGCCAACCCACAACAGGGTAGGATATTTACCATTGACTAGTTGAACTATTATCGTTCATCCTAGTCCCATTATTACCATAGTTGTACTATATTGAACAACCTAACACCATTAATGAATGGTCCAGACCCTATTTTGGGTGTAATTTTTATCAACTCGGGTTGAGTTGTATATATAATAATTTACTTATGATCATTACACCTTTGAGTGATTAATTAGTGTCTCTACCATCCTAGGGTGATATAGAAGAGCTAACCTAAAGGTACTTCCATGACACTGGCTTATCACTCAAGTCATTAGTGTGTATGATTGTATATATATATAATGTGTATTAATTTTAAGTGCTAACCTCTAGTAGAGGTAGGATTACAGCCTAGTGAGTGCAGAATTTACCCTAGGCTACCATCAGTACTTGTTCAGTATTATGAGCGACCCAAGTACAAGCCCCACAAGGCTTAACCAACTAGCCAGTATGGAGAATGCTGGCAATGAGAAAACTGTCATACATCTAGTACTACAATTGCTGGATTTACCTCAACCTGATCAGACTGCTGACTCATTACAATCCTTCAGCATGGAGTTTGAGTCACTACTAAGAACATTCAGTCTTAAGTTTGATATAACTACTAGTGAATGGATGACCAAAGTAGTCCTTCAACGAAAATTGTCCAGCGATATACTAGATGAATTATATGCACATCAACATAACACCATCCTGACAGTACAGGATATCATTGAAGGTTTGCATTTCATCATAAACAAACGACGAGCAAATGAGGAAGTTAAAGCCTCATGCAAGCCTTCAGAAATAGAAAATAATAGTCAATTAAAGGGTAAAACAACTACCCCAAATAAACATCAGTCAATTACTCAAACATCAAGTTGCAGAAAATCTGACAATGCAGCAGCATCCTCCAAGCCTACTGTTACTAGTTCACCCAAACCGGTAACTTCCAAACGTGCAGTAGGCTGGGGGATATGTATGTTCTGCAAAAGGAAACATTCAACATACGGTTGTGCTAATTATCCAACCAGAGACACTCGTATTGAGCGACTCCAGGAATTAGGGAGATGTTCAAGGTGTCTCAAGTCACACAACATAGACTATTGTGATACCCAATTCAACACCTGCAACAGGTGTAGAAGAGGTAGGCACCATGCAGCACTGTGCAAATATACGAAATTAACGTATTCAAGACCCAAGGTGGAAGATAGCATTCCCACCACAGTACAGTACTGCAAGGTGCAACAAACAAAGAGTGTCCAATCGGCAAAGTCTAAAGGTAATACGACTTTGCCTACTGCCCAAATTACCATCCTGAATAAGAGGGCCAAGGTCCATACCCGTGGGTTGTTTGACCAAGGATCCCAGAGAACATATGTCACTAAAAAGTTGGCAGATGAACTACAATTAAGGCCTGTAGCCCAGACGTCATTCAACATCTCAGGGTTTGTAACAGATGCAGGACCTCAAGTCTACCAGGTGGTACAAGCATCAGTACGCTTAGGCAGGTACGTCTGTCGAGTACAAGCCATTGTGGTGGACAAAATACCAGTAGACCTACAAGTTCAAGGTCTGAGAGCAACAGCCAAATTCCTGAGAAATAGAGGAATAAAATTGGCAGATAATATTAATTCTGATCACCTCAACGACTTCGGTCTCCTTGTAGGGACAGACTATTGTCATCGATTCATCGGTAGCCCTACTAAATATCAGGGTATAACCATGTTAAACTCTGCAGGAGGTAAATTACTCTCAGGCCCAGTATCAAGCCTGAGGAGACCTATGCCTGCAGATAAACAATACCAGTAGAAATCTAAATTTGTCAGCTGATTATATTTCTCCAGTAGCATTATACTAAGGTGATTACAGCTGACTATACCAACAGAGGTTGATGTTAATATAATCATTTAAAGCTGAAGATGAGTTCATGAGGCCTCAGTGGCAAATCAGTGAACAGTAGCCTAAAACAGCTATAAGTCACTGCGACCAGTCACTGAACCCACTGCAGTCTCAGAACCATACTTTACTTTAATGATGAGCTATTCAATCTTCTGAATCAATTAACTAAATTAAACCCCAATAAATCTGATGACTGATTTGATACATTTATTATTTAATCAAGATGTATTCCATGGGCCTCAGTGTTTATATATCAGTGACCAGTTACCTGAACAAACTTCAAGTTATATCTAATGTCACTGATCTCACTGCAGTCCCTGAATCATACTTGACTGTAGTACTTGATCACATTCAGTCTTCTGGGTTAAATAATATGTAATTAGGCTTGAATATTAGCCTTTCAAGAGTTGACAGGAAAATGAAATCGCATTAGACTTCTAACCCCTGCAACTCTAGTACGGGACATCCGTCCTGTACGAACAGACGCACAAATGTGTGATTACTAACTACTAACATCAAATTAATCTAATAATTCGAAGGAGGAGTATCGGTGTTCGTCTGTTCTAAATAGGACTTCGACCCGTGAGCAGCCCCTGGGGAATTATATCGGGAAATCCGACACCATTTAATATAACATACAGACAGATAATAATTGCTGTATTGTATAAACAAGTTACCCATAGAAAACGTAACTTGTAGTGGAATTACCGTCTAAAGAAAACGGGATATCATCACCACACACTATTATAAACTCACCAGCTATTCTGCTGGGAATTATTCTAAAAATACATTAGTCTTTGGACTTTACCATCATAAAACATCTCATATAAATTAACTTAATTATCAATATTAAAGTAGAGTAAATGTGACCCTTCTATCACTTTCTGTCATCTGGACAATGTAAGCCAGGCGTCAGTGGTGAGGGAGGGGCAGCCATTGTTTATATTAGACCAGAAGCTCACGGGAGCAAATTCGGCTCCTGTTAATTTTACTTGGACGAAGTGTTATCCCAGCAAACACAAATCATCTACACAACGTTCGCCTATCTCTTCCCATAGGTGTGGGAATGATTTGCATTGAGAATGGTGCAGGAGAGCCTTTGAGAAACTTTTACTCAAAAAATCCAAACACAAAGGTTTAATTATAAATTGTTTTTCTACAATTATTTTCTTCCAAATGTAATACAAATAGTTTTTACATGTTTAAATATAAAATTTATGGTGTTTTTTTGTAAAATTCATTAATAAATTGTGAATGATATATATTGGCTGAGTGAAACCTTTAAAATCCATTTAGTTATAATTTGAACAGAAAAAAGTATTTTTCCAAATTTTCTAAAAATCGCTCTTTTTAACACAATTTGACTCCTTATACATTCCACTAAACACTATATCATGTTTAAATATATAATTTATGTATTATTCTCTAAAATAATTTATATAAATTATATAAGGTGCTGGAAAGTGGTGTTAAAGATTCTGAAAACTTTTTGTTGTGTTAATATGTTCTTATTAACTATGTCTCAAGTTCACAGTTTATCAAACAAGAATATTAACATTCGTCAACTCTTAAAATCTTATATGTTATCTTGCTGGTGCAAAAAAGGGTGAATCTTTAGGAACAGCTATAGTATCTATATATCACAAATGGTGTTTTCCCTAACTCAAACAATGTAGGGTTTATTATTCTACACATATTTCTAATGACTCTTAGATGTTTACATTCTCTGAAGTATAATTGTGAAGGCTGTGTCCATCACTCTCAACACAGATTCTTAAACTCGTCTCTGCAGGTTCAACTATATAATTAGTTTCCATTTTGAATCTCCATGGACATTTGTATCCAAAATGAAACCAATGTGGTTTCCTTCAGCCAGCACATTTGCTCATTCATTTCCACAGATTCCAACAAGGTAGGGGATTTACAGAAATTTGTATATTCATATTGTTATATATTAAAAATATGAATGCAGTTCAATATGATAAGACAAATACATGAGTTTATGATAAATTCGTTTTCTGTGATATACCATTGATATGCTCTTTTTTTCTTTAAACGGCAGACTAAACTAAAGTGCTCACATCAACAGATTTGATGTATAAATGGTCAACGCTCAACAGAGTTAGTATATATGTATTAGTATAAATCTTACTTGTCTCATTGTTAATTCACATTCAATGTCAACTTGTGGTTGCATTGTACAAGGCCAACACAGATGATCGAAGGAAACTAACTCTGCTCTAGTTCCATGAAGTTGCTATTTGGTCTTTACTCAATGCATTGTACATGCATTGTACAAGGCCAACACAGATGATCGAAGGAAACTAACTCTGCTCTAGTTCCATGAAGTTGCTATTTGGTCTTTATTGAAATTTGACAAGGCAGAGTGGCCTGCAACAACTACACCATCTCCACATCTAGTTCATGCTCCAGACATAAATCATGACACTGGTCCTGTGTATCCTGCTGCTGACCCGTCAACACCTGGCCCGTCGGGTGTGAGGCGCCCTCTCTTCACGTCTACACCTAGTGCTGAAGCTGAATCTGATGAAGATAATTCATATTCCACATTAGTGCTTGAAAACAATAGTGAGAGCGACGATTCAGACAGTAGTTTATTGCCAACCCAGAGACAACAGCGACGTGTTGTTATAGCAGAGACTCGCCTGAACTATAAATTGAAACATGAGCTGGTAAAAATCCCCAAACGTCGCAGGTGTGAAGTGTGTTCAAAGTCGGGTATCAGGAAGGAAACTGGTATAGCGTGCAAGACATGCGATGTTCCACTTTGCGTCATACCTTGTTACACCACTTATCACAGGAAAAGGGTGTATTGGGTGGACAAGAAATAACCACCTACACCAGCTTCACTCCACCTAGGAACATCTGTTGAGCAACTTCAGGAATCAGTACCTGAAGGAGGTGGAGTGGAGATAAAATGCTCAACTTATTTTACTACAATCGTCTTTGCTTTGGTAAGTACACAATTGTCTTAGATTGTTTCAGTATTGTAGTCTATTTTCTTAGGAATATTTTGATACCTAAATGAGAACTGTAGCACGAAAACTAAAGTAAGTATACATGAAACAAGAGAAACTTTTTTTGTGGGTGTTGCGGGTGTGAGTTGGAGTGTCAAGAGCGGGTTCCGGTTGTGTGTTTTCCGTCATCTCTACAGCTGTGAATTCCAAGGAATTGTATTTGATATGCATATGTCTGTGTAGGGAATTTTATTCCGAACACTATACAAAAAAAAACGGTGTGAAACAAGTATAAACTTGAAAAACATGAGCAAAGTAAAAACTTTTGACGCTCACGGGTACAAACACGCGTAAGATTTTATTCGCCGCAAATTTATTTGACGCTGTGTTGGCCAACTCTACCCATGTTCTTATAGAACTCTTATAGAGCGGGTCACCCGATACCATAATTAGACATTGATAGGCATATGTCTGGGTGGGGAATTTTATTGTGAGTTCAGTGATATCAAAATGAGCGCTGTAGGATGACTGTGAGGCTGGCAACAAACGAAAGAGTATGAACATTTACTTCCTGTTTGGGTGTCACGGCGAGTCATCTTCGTGTTTATTTACTTCGTGGTGGGATACCAAATGCTTCGGTGACATTTTATGCATATGATCTTGTGGAGAATTTTATTGCCAACGCATTGATACCAAAATGAAAAACGTAGCTCGAGAATTGAGGTTAGCAGCGTGAAAAGATTATAAACTTTTTTGTGTTTACGCTTGAGCACAACCCGCTTGTTTTTCCAGCTAGTGCCGCGCGCACTAAAGTGTGCATTATACACACCATAATGCACCAGTACACACAATACGGTACCAGTACACACTATAAGGCACCAGTACACGCCATAAGGCACCAGAACACACACCATAAGGCACCAGAACACACCATAAGGCACCAGTACACACCATAAGGCACCAGTACACACCATAAGGCACCAGTACACACCATAAGGCACCAGTACACACCATACGGCACCAGTACACACCATAAGGCACCAGTACACACCATAAGGAACCAGTACACACTATAAGGCACCAGTATATACCATAAGGCACCAGTACACACCATAAGGCACCATTACACACCATAAGGCACCATTACACACCATAAGGCACCAGTACACACCATAAAGCACCAGTACACACTATAAGGCACCAGTACACACCATAAGACACCAGTACACACCATAAGGCACCAGTACGGCACCAGAACACACCATAAGGCACCAGTACACACCATAAAGCACCAGTACACACAATAAAGCCCCAGTACACACCATAAGGAACCAGTACACACCATAAGGCACCAGTATACACAATAAGGTACAAGTACACACCATAAGGCACCAGTACACACCATAATGCACCAGTACACACTATAAGGCACCAGTACACGCCATAATGCACCAGTACACACCATAAGGCACCAGTACACACCATAATGCACCAGTACACATCATATGGCACCAGTACACACCATATGGCACCAGAACACACACCATAAGGCACCAGTACACACCATAATGCACCAGTACACACCATAATGCACCAGTACACACCATAATGCACCAGTACACACCATAAGGCACCAGTACACAATAAGGCACCAGTACACACAATAATGTACCAGTACACACCATAAGGCACCAGTACACTCCATACGGCACCAGTACGCACCATAAGGCACTAGAACACACCATAAGGCACCAGTACACACCATAAAGCACCAGTATACACCATAAGGCCCCAGTACACACCATAAGGTACGAGTACACACTATAAGGCACCAGTACACACCTACAGGTATTTGTTTCTGGTGTGGTGCTCATGGGATCTGTTACAACCTTCTAGGAAGCTTTTAGGGTCAGGATTGACATTACAGTGCAGCGTTTTATATATATAAAATACACATGAGAGTATGTGCAGGGACTTAATATCTAACATATTCAGAGATTTGTGTAAGGGGTCCATATATACTGCCCGGTTGCCTGAAATGCTATATGCCTACTATATTGGCTTTAGGTATTGTATGCACTAGCTCTATCTATAAATCCAACATTATGTTTGTAAATCAACTATGTATGTACTTTCCTGAATAAAATTGACTTTACTCTACACTTATATGCTCTGTGGATTTGTTATCCCCTATCGTTTGGGAGAAAACAAATGACTAATACGTTCGGCGAATGACTTTGACTTCAACTTCACTTTGACTTCGTTCATGTCATCGTATTTTCCGTAATATATAAAGGTTATGACAATGCAATTATATTATTGTGTGCAAATAATTTGGAAATTTCATGTACCCTAAAAATAGTAAAATAAAGAATAAGAATAATTAAATAATTGTTGTAGTAAATTGTCACACGTTCATCATACGCAAACGAACACACAGTGTGGAGCGTCAGTAGACCAAGGTCCGCGCCATTTTAAAACACGGCTTCGAATGTAAGTAATGTTTTTCTCGTACTAACACTGTGTTATGCAATAGATTAGGTCTTGAATTCACAAATTTAGTTGTTACATCTGACAGAGTATGTTAGACGGTGTAATGCTGGTCCATGTTGACGTATTTGTGGGCTTGGTTGGTTTACATGTGATGGCACACAATATCGGCACCCCACAACATGCTGTTGAAGTTGGAATGCATGGCATAGGCTCCTCACACAATGTTCTTTATGTGGTCCTCAGGTGATAGTTTTCTATTTAGAACCACCCCTAGATCTCTTTCTTTATCAGAATTCCTTAAAGATTTCTCACATGGTTTTCCTAATGATAGATTGTGGGCTGTAAGGGACAGGTTTGATGTATGGATTAGTTGATAGAAGTTCCAGTCCACCTGTAGACAGGGATCTCACATCAGCTTGTATATTATACAAGGATAAGATTTGATAAATTCAGTTATTTGACTGAACACTGGCTCTAACCTAGCCTAGCCTATAGTCTAACCTAGCTCCATAACTAACAGCCATTAGCCGGCTCTGTTTAAATCAGAGATTTAAACATACATAGTCTAACCTAGCTCCATAACTAACAGCCATTAGCCATTAGCCATCCATGCACAGCCATCAGCCGGGCCATAGACCGGCTATTTTGCTTTTTTCCCAAGCCGGTCTATGTTTTTTTTCGATGCCTCAGTGGCCCATGCACAGGTCCGTTCAAGGGGATTAAATAGCCGTTCTATGGCCCCAGGGTTTGTATTTTATCAAACTCTTATTAGAATAATAGATCTCGTAATAATTTTGCAAAAATAGTGGCATTTACTATTTTAAAAAGCTCGGGTGCAGGGGGGGGGGGGGGGGGTTGTGTAAAAGCCTGGTTTGTGCCTCGGAGAGGCTATGGGATCCAGTAAGATCGTCCTTCCTTTCCTCCCTAGAATCTGGATGTAGCAGGTGCTCAATTGTCAAAAGTGAAAAATTGGTTTTGTCTTCCGAATGCACCATATCTGTAATTTTTCTAATAATCTTTTAAAAATAGTAAATGCCATTATTTTTGCAAAATTATTACGAGATCTATTATACTAATAAGGGTTTGATAAAATACAGTAGACTGCCTACTGGATAATAGTTCCAGTCCACCTGTAGACAGGGATCTCACATCAGCTTGTATATTATACAAGGATAAGATTTGATAAATTCAGTTATTTGACTGAACACTGGCTCTGTTTAAATCAGAGATTTAAACATACATAGTCTAACCTAGCTCCATAACTAACAGCCATTAGCCATTAGCCATCCATGCACAGCCATCAGCCGGGCCATAGACCGGCTATTTTGCTTTTTTCCCAAGCCGGTCTATGTTTTTTTTCGATGCCTCAGTGGCCCATGCACAGGTCCGTTCAAGGGGATTAAATAGCCGTTCTATGGCCCCAGGGTTTGTATTTTATCAAACTCTTATTAGAATAATAGATCTCGTAATAATTTTGCAAAAATAGTGGCATTTACTATTTTAAAAAGCTCGGGTGCATGGGGGGGGGGGGGTTGTGTAAAAGCCTGGTTTGTGCCTCGGAGAGGCTATGGGATCCAGTAAGATCGTCCTTCCTTTCCTCCCTAGAATCTGGATGTAGCAGGTGCTCAATTGTCAAAAGTGAAAAATTGGTTTTGTCTTCCGAATGCACCATATCTGTAATTTTTCTAATAATCTTTTAAAAATAGTAAATGCCATTATTTTTGCAAAATTATTACGAGATCTATTATACTAATAAGGGTTTGATAAAATACAGTAGACTGCCTACTGGATAATAGTTCCAGTCCACCTGTAGACAGGGATCTCACATCAGCTTGTATATTATACAAGGATAAGATTTGATAAATTCAGTTATTTGACTGAACACTGGCTCTGTTTAAATCAGAGATTTAAACATACATAGTCTAACCTAGCTCCATAACTAACAGCCATTAGCCATTAGCCATCCATGCACAGCCATCAGCCGGGCCATAGACCGGCTATTTTGCTTTTTTCCCAAGCCGGTCTATGTTTTTTTTCGATGCCTCAGTGGCCCATGCACAGGTCCGTTCAAGGGGATTAAATAGCCGTTCTATGGCCCCAGGGTTTGTATTTTATCAAACTCTTATTAGAATAATAGATCTCGTAATAATTTTGCAAAAATAGTGGCATTTACTATTTTAAAAAGCTCGGGTGCAGGGGGGGGGGGTTGTGTAAAAGCCTGGTTTGTGCCTCGGAGAGGCTATGGGATCCAGTAAGATTGTCCTTCCTTTCCTCCCTAGAATCTGGATGTAGCAGGTGCTCAATTGTCAAAAGTGAAAAATTGGTTTTGTCTTCCGAATGCACCATATCTGTAATTTTTCTAATAATCTTTTAAAAATAGTAAATGCCACTATTTTTGCAAAATTATTACGAGATCTATTATTCTAATAAGAGTTTGATAAAATACAGTAGACTGCCTACTGGTTTTACCTGTAATAATGTTTGATACAGATGATTATCCGTTCCAGGGGATTAAATAGCCGTTCTATGGCCCCAGGGTTTTCTCAAATTTTCTTTCATAGCCGGTCTATGGCCCCTGGGTTTTACGAACTTTTTTTCCCAAGCCGGTCTATGGCCCCTGGGTTTTACGAACTTTTTTTCCCAAGCCGGTCTATGGCGTGTATGTTAAATAAACCAAATTTTTCACTTTTGACAATTGAGCACCTGCTACATCCAGATTCTAGGGAGGAAAGGAATATAATATAATATCTAATATATCTATCTGTGTGAAATAGATTAAATCCATTTATTTGATATTCAGCTAATAGTTCTGTATTTTCTACATTCATCCATGTTTTGGTAAGTGCAATAATATGTATTGTTTCATTGCAGATTAGAGATTCAAGATAGTTCTAGATTTCCGAAGTACTGAAACGCGCGCCATACAGGCTTGGTGGATCTAGGTGCAAGGTAAAATTATTTACATTTACTTGTTTTGTATTTATATGCATATATGCATTTATATGCATTATTCTATAGAATAATAGATCTCGTAATAATTTTGCAAAAGTAGTGGCATTTACTATTTTTAAAAGATTATTAAAAAATTTACTGATATGGTGCATTCGGAAGACAAACCCAATTTTTCACTTTTGACAATTGAGCTCGGGTGCAGGGGGGGGGGTGGGTTGTGTAAAAGCCTGGTTTGTGCCTTGGAGAGGTTATGGGATCCAGTAAGATCGTCCTTCCTTTCCTCCCTAGAATCTGGATGTAGCAGGTGCTCAATTGTCAAAAGTGAAATTTGAGGATTTGAACCTGCGTCCGGGAGCATCCCAGACACTGCCTAAATCGACTGAGCTACAACAGGGTAAAAGGATCCAGGAAGTTCAGTAGAAGTTTGGTTTCAACCCTTTTACCCTGTCGTAGCTCAGTCGATTAAGGCAGTGTCTGGGATGCTCCCAGACACAGGTTTGAATCCTCATCACGGCCCTTGTGGATTTGTTCATTTGATGCATCACGTTATTGTGATCTGTGTGTGATGATGTAAGGGCGAAGAGGGAGAACGGCCTGTTGACATAGCTCGGGTGCAGGGGGGGGGTTGTGTAAAAGCCTGGTTTGTGCCTCGGAGAGGCTATGGGATCCAGTAAGTTCAGTAGAACTTCGGTTTCAACCCTTTTACCCTGTTGTAGCTCAGTCGATTAAGGCAGTGTCTGGGATGCTCCCGGACGCAGGTTCGAATCCTCGTCACGGCCCTTGTGGATTTGTTCATTTGATGCATCACGTTATTGTGATCTGTGTGTGTAATTCTTCACTTGCTACAGCAACAGGAATGTGTGTGTATGTATTTGTGTTGTTGAATATGACCGAAAGTGTAAGATTAATGATTCTAACACAAATCGTCTGAATATTTGTTTTTCTTCACTGTCGAGAGTAGTTAAAAAAATTTACTCGAGTTTATTTTCACACTTTATTTATGGTCCTTAAGTCCCTCTCCTTAATGCTGCTGCTGTTTCTCGCATCTTTGCATCGCTTGTATGTTTGGGGGTTTGGCCTCTTGCTATATATAGATTCCATTTGTGTGTGTTTGGGTCTCAGGCCCTCTCGCAATTTCTGTTGAACAAACCCCTTTTCCTAGTTCTGCATCTCTCCTTTGGTACAAATTTTGTTGTGCTTTTATCATATATTTCACAAAACTTGACATACATTTCATTTACTTCATGTCCTATCAGCAAGTGTTTGTCAAATTCTTTAAGGAAAGTTTATCATCCTGATTGCAGATCTCTAGCGCTATTATGTCAACTTCTTGTGGATTCGCAATCATTATTTAATTTACCTTTAGGTGTTCTTTCACCAGCACAGCAACACTGTACCTCTCCCAACCAGTTTAAGATAAAAACTAAGTACTAACTAATTAACTCAATGTAACCTACCTTACCCCCAAAATGTCAACCCATGTCTTCTATTTTAAACAATGCTGTTTTGTTGACCAAATTGTATTTTTGTTTTTTTCTGCAATGTTTCCCCCCCCCCCCCCACCACTCTACCACCACATTGAGTTTAGTAGCTCTGTGCATGTCAGGTGCTGTTTAATATACAGACCTACTCCTCCATTTGACCTAGTTTCTCTATCACATCTATATCACTTTGTGCTTTAGCCCTGGTGGAGCTTGGTCCACCAGGCTGTTGTTTGGAGTGGCCCGCAGATCCACATACAGTCTGCATATGATATACAGTCTGTTGATCAATTAAACTACAGTAGTTAGTTTTTATCATCCGAATGCACCAATATGTGTTCATTCTTCCCAGATGAAGGAACTAGGTAATATTCATCATCTGAATGCACCATCTGAAGCTTTAACACACTCATGATACACGAGAGGTTTAAAAAACTTTTAAAACTTTTTGACCTATGTATTTAAAAGCAATTCTAAAGTTAAAAAGTGTAGCATAGGCCCCTCGCAGAATGTTCTTAATATGATCCTCAGGTTATAGTTTTCTATCTAAAACCAACCCTAGATCTCTTTCTTGATCAGAATTCTTTATAGATCTCTGTGGCTCGATCATAGAAACTGAGTAAATTCGTTACACTGGACCTTCCAGATCGAATACCATGCTGACAGTCTGATATATCATTCAGTACGTCTGCATCTGAAATTGAGCAATACCGGATTTATTATTTGGTTTTATAAATTTTATACTTATAATCTTAACTTATTTCAGAGACCACGAGTAATCTGGGCTTCGAACTCAACAGAAAAGCCTTCCGTAGACCTGCTTCTTTGCTACATAATAGACAAAATTTAGTAAGTATTGATTTATTATGTGTTTGTTTATTTATTTATTTTTTCTTTATATACAAGAAGGTACATTGGGGGAGAGTACAATGACTTGAAGTTATACATTCTTGTAAAGCAACAAGCACTCATAGCGTTTCGGGCAGATCTAAGTATAGACCAAGGAACTTACCATCTTTTTTATTTCTGATGCTAACATTGTGTAACTGTAGATGAATTGCATTTGTTGATTTGCTCCCAAGTAAGATGTCGTAGGTCCTTTCTATGTTTAGTGGGAGTTTGTTGGTTGACATTAATAAGTGGATTTTTTTTTAATTTATTGTTTACATCATTATTTAATATGAGTGGGTTGGAGTCTGAGTAGATGAGGTTAGTGTCATCATTATCTCATATCTCAGTGATTTTGTCGTAATGGTCAAGTAGCTGTACTGTACAAGTAGAGGACATGAGAGATAGCTGTAAGAGGTATTTCAATATCTTCCTGCTCTAAATCCTTGTTGGCCTGGATTGTGGAGGTCATTGGTCTCTATAAAACTAGTAATCTGACTCCTGATCACTCTCAAATAATTTTATTATGTGGGATGTTAGTGCAACTGGTCTATAATTCTTTGCCAATGCTTGTGTTGTGTTGTGTTGTTTTGGTAGTGATGTGCAATGTGTTGTTTTGGTAGTGATTCGTCCAGTTCTGGTAGTAGTGCGGTTGTTGTGTAGTGTAGTACTTGTGTGCTTGTTAATGACTTGTATTCCAGTCTTGTGGGTATCTCCTTTCCCCTACGGGCTAACTGCTTTGTTCTTACCTAGCATTTTGCTTTGTTTGGGTATGAATGTTTGTGTGCCGTATATTTTGCAAAATTTTTCATATATCTCATTATTTACTCCTCTGCCTAGCAACAAGTCTGTCTAATTATACTCATTAACTGTTTTTCAAAGTTCCCCATAGTGTCCTTTATTGAAATCGAGTTCATGAACCGTTTCAATGTTCTTATTTTCTTCTAGATTATATCTTAAAGTATATTTAAATGTTATTGTTATTATTGTTATTAAATGTTATTGTGACATTGCATTGCAATTGAGCTATGTTGTTTACCATACCGTTCATTTCGTGAGTATAAGTATAGATGCCACACTTGTGACAGGTAAAACCATGCCTTTTTTGAAAAACAGCACCGTCTGTTGCACGTAAGAGCAACCCACACTATATTATGTTGCGATATTATTTCAATATTTCCGATTGCATTGATAATTTGAATTTTCATAGATTTCAATTTATTTTCATTTCGATTTAATAATTTTGTGTGACATTGCATTGAAATTGAGCTGTTTTGTTTACCATACTGTTCATTTCATGAGTATAGTTTATTTTTTTTATTTTTTTCATTTCATTTTTTAGCTGTTCTTATTTTTCAGTGATGGGAATATCAGATCATTTGATGTTCCCAATTTTCTGATGGAAGCATCAGACCATTATAGAATGCATCGGATGAGGTAGTTTGGAATGGTGGGGAGGACGAGAGGGGGGGTATGGTGGGGAAGACGAGGGGACAGAGGAGAGGGTAATGGTGGGGAGGACGAGGGGACTGGGGAGTTGGGGATGGTGGGGACAGGGGAATGCTGGGGAGGACAAAGGGACAGGTGAATGGGAGATGGTGGGGGAGGAAGAAGGACAGGGGAGGGGAAAATGGTAAGGAGGACGATGGGACAGGGAAGTGGGAATAGTGGGGATGATGTGGGGACAGGGAAGTGGGAAGGACGAGAGGACTGTGGAATGGGGAATGGCAAAGTGAATTATAATTATATATATTAATTAATTCTTATAAATTTCCAGAAGCCTGTATCAACACCCACACTAATGCAACTGAAAGAGATGTTGAGACAAGTATTGCTGATATGTTGAAGAACGCCCCAAACAAACTCGGTGGAAACAGATACAAGGTAAAGTTTGCCAATTTGCTGTAGT